>NC_141766.1:49730677-49915677 GCF_982258835.1 Parasteatoda tepidariorum
AAGTAACTTTTCTATATGCTTCTTTTTAAAACACAACATATTTCTTAAATATATTTATTTAGTTTTTGAAGAATTCTCTTAAGTCGGAAAAAAATTCCTGAAACAAGTGAAATGTATTTTGATTTAATTCTATTCCGAAAAAGATTATGCTAACCTTAGTTTTTAAATAGTAATGAGAATTAGCGAATATCTTTCAAAACAATATTAACAGTAAAAAAACAGTATTATCAGTTTCAAATCAATAAAAAGGCGTTATGCCACAACAGTGTTTACATTTAAATGATACCTGTGCTTATATTTAACTCCAGCAATTCAAAATCTATTTAAATTTTAGACAATAGACTGTAAAAAAAAGTTGTACATAAAAATTGCACTGATGAAATCAGAGCCACCTCAATTTTCCGTGGCATATTCTAGCGATCTGCCTTCCATCAAATTTACTTCTCAGCTATTTTCTGAAAGACAATTTTGTCTTAAAACTTTTTTTTTTCAAAATCAGACTTTAACTTATCCGTTTTTAATAAGTTAACAATGTTTCGATTAAATTATCCCAAATAAAGATCGATAAAAAAATCCTCTTCCTTTAATCCAAATATACTTTAAAACTACTCAATCGATTACCAAGAAAGTGCAGATTTTGACAAAGAATGAAAAAGAAGGATAAGTTTCACCGGAATGAATCGGACGTATCTTTCCATTCGTTGCTAAGAAGCAATCTGTCATTATTCCAGAAGGAATTGTAACATGATCATTTCCAAGTAAATTTTTTCTACGATTCTTTTTAAAACACAATACATGCTTCCCAAAAAATGCTTAAATTATATTTCTTACATATACTTATTTAGTTTTCATAGAATTCTTTTGAGTAAGTCGGAAAAAAGAGTCCTGAAACGATTGAAATGTCTTTTAAATTAATACTATTCCAAAAAAGATTATGCTTTCCTTAGTTTTTGAATTATAATGAGAATCGACGAGTAACCTTCAAAATAGTAAGTATAAGTCATTTTTAATGAAATTTAGAATTCGAAATCTTGTTTGCGTTGCAGTTTATGCAAATTGCATTTGGTCTCCTTTCTCCATCTTGGAAGATTACATTTTATTTCGATCTTTTGTTTATAAAGAAAATACATGCATCTAATTGGCTGTAAGGACAAAACTAACTTTTGATTTTTAGTTTGAAGTTAATGTTTGTTATATTTAAAAATAAACTTGAGGACGTTTAATTAAAAAAACGCGATATAAGAACTGTTTTTGCGCAAAATTAATATATTCAATCATACACCATACATCTTCCATTTTAATGCATTGATATAATTTTTTTTTCTCAATTGAATTAAATTAATGCGGGGTTTAAAAGCAAAAGGTTAAAAAAAGAGCACGCTGAGCCTAATAATAGGCTTAAAAACAATTTAAAAGGAAATATATTAGAAACTTGCCTACATAAAAAATTTGAAGTTTATTTTTAACTATTATAATTTATAAAATAGTTTATCAACAACGTTATATTGATATAAAGTAATAATAAATTGATATATAATTAATAATAATATACAATAATTGTTTAAATATAATGTGAGCACTTTATGGAAAAGCAGGAATTTATTAATCGAAATAAGTATCAGTGTTGCATTCTTTGTATTAAAACTATGTTTTAAGTTAAAACTTTAAAAAAAAAGACGAATTAAAGAAAAAAAAATTTAATGAATTTTCTTCACTTACAATATATGAAGTCAAATTGGAATCTGAAGAATCTGTGAAATCGGTAGAATCGGTGAATTGAAAGTTTACGGGGACTTAAACGTATGCGAACCATGCTTAATGAACAGAATTAAATTGTGACTAACTGTACAAGGATAGACTTGAGGGCATTAAGAAAAAACAACTCTTAAAGCGTCCTCATAAGAGGACGTTTTACCACGGAAGAAACAATTCTTGGCAAAATCCCTTTCTAACTTTATTAGTAATTTAAAATATAGAAAAGATGATTTAACTGGATCGAAGATAGACTATGAAGAATCAAATGTTGAATTGCAAATACTGTACTGTTTTCATCTTTCAACTTTACTGTTTTCATGTGACTGAAACCAGTTTGCACTTGTTTACGTTCGTGTATCAATTGGTTAAATTTGATGATATATTATATAAATTTGACGATAGGATAAATTAGACGATGTATTATATAAATGTAGAGTATTTATTATATCAGGTATTATATTAGTATATTATAATAATTCGACCAAAATATTCGACGCACTTTATTGTTTTAATAATAATTACATGTTTTGCACGAGTTTATATGCAATACTTGTATATTTCAACACATATGTAATGGGTTTTTATTCAGGAGATTTTTTATATACTTCCTATTTGCAATACTATATTATTTTTTAACGTATTGCATTACTATGTTAACTAATTGATACACGAACATAAACAAGTACAAACCGGTTTCCTCGAATGAAAAACAATACAGCTGTATAGTATCACCTGATAATTAAGATTTTACATAGAATCTTAGAGAATGTCTAATACAGGGAAAAAAACAGCTTCATATCTAAGTTTATCTGAACTTTTTTCTGTACTATAAAAATTAAATTAGTAATTTAATTGAGTAAAAAAATTGCTATTAAGGTTTTCTGCCGTGGTATAACGCCCACTAAAGTTAGTAGTTGCATAAAATATGATGAGGGTTACAAACTTACATTGTATGGAAACCGAAATCTTTGTGGAACAATGAATTAAAAAGTTTAAGACCCATAAGTTTAATGATCCATTAAAACTGAAGTATGGGATATTGCGAGGATTACCGCTAGTAAAAGCAATGCTAGAACATCTACCAAATGGCGTTGCCTCTGAATTTTAAATTTATTTCATTGGATCAGAATATGGTCAAAATTGAGGGATTTATTGCAATTCTAGTAATCAGATTCAGGTTTATATAATAAAAGATGCTTAAGAACTCAATATCTTTGCAATTTAAAATTATTTCAAGTACTCGACAGAAGTTCAGACTATATAGGGTTACAAAAAACAATAGTACAAAAAGAAATACTACTAACATACATTGGCAAACAGCCCCAAGATTGTTGCAAGTCAACAGCTATGCATTCTAAAATTTTAAATATATTACAACACTGCTTGCATAGTTTTTATTTGGAAATAACGTTTTTATTGGGTAAATAATTGAATAACTTAAATAATCAAATTAAAATTAAATTGCAAAGCCTTAGATCATTAAAATTTATATATTCATTACATTCAAGAATAACACTGGGGAACAAATCTCTTGTTGCGTTAATACAAATATTTGATCTTGCCTAATTCGGGCCTGGCGATTTCAAATAGAAAATTTATTTTACTCTTAAGGCTACAGATTTTAGTTTAGTTTCTTTTTTGTCAAAATGTACAAATTTAAAAACGGTATATATAACAGGATTCGCAAAAATATTGTGACAAATTTCTAGGGGAGTCACATCATCAGGATTTAAATTGCATAGAAACCCATACCCGGAAATGCCATCTTACGCCGCTAGGTGTGCTTCCTTTTTATGACCTGTTCAAACGCAAACGAAGACACTGTTCGAAGCAGAGAAACGCAGGTAGAGTTGTATGGCGACATTTCTTTACATGGGTGTCTATATAATTTTAATCTTGATGATGTGCCCTAACTCCTAGAGGAGTTAGAAGTTTGCAGCAACATTTATGCGATCCCCTCTTATGTATAACTTTAAACTAGTACATTTCGATAAAAAGTAAACAAAAAATGTAGTTTAAAAAAATTCTGTTAAAATATCTTATGCAAATGAAAAGAAACGTTCCCTAATGTAACTTTTTGAAATAATGAACATTTACGAACGAATATTTTCCGCCTACATTTACATAAACTAAAATACAGAATAAATTTAAGAATTTAAATAATTTGAATACCTTTTTCTTCTTTTAATTTTCAGACTATTTTAATTTTAAGGCCACTTGATTATTATTTGTTTTTAAATTTAAGGCTAATTTCAGCCATCAAAGATTACGCTATATTATATTCCTCATCACAGTTGTATCAAATTGAATTGGTTGCCTCAAGCATCCACACTCCTCCATCAGCATCTCCTAGAAGAAAGAGGGTCTCAGCACGGATCAATTTTGTAGTCCGACGTAACGAACATAAACTGTACAGTGGGTGCAAAATAAGAAAGATGTCGCTACGTTCGAGCTACAAAGCTGAGCAGTGGTGGTAAATACGAAAGATAACATTACGTTTGGACTACTAAAGGATGAAATTGCTTGTTTATGGCAACCCGTGCTGAGGTCTTCTCTTTTCCAGGAGGTATGGCCTCTATACGCCAGTACTGTTTACTAAGTATGCATATACACAAAAATACAGATATACCATATTTTATACTAGTATCGTGTACATTACTACAGGCTGGTAAGATATTCTAAACTTGCAGATATTTTAAACGATAAATGAAAGAAGACTATCTGAAAAAAAAATCTGTAATAAGCTGTTTTCAGTGGTAACTCAGTAGTATCATCTGTAGCAAAAATCATGAAGGTATAGGAAAAATGTATTTGGATATGTAAAAGATCCAAGATGCAAATCACGAAAACTGCCAGTGAAACGATGGTTCTGTGAATGTAGTATTCGAATAGTTTATAAGGCTAAAGCTGAATGTCGAACAATTATCACTAATTACATATGAAATGAATGGGTTGATAGATATCGTTTATAGGGAGGGGCTATACTCTCTCATACAACCAAGGGAACAGTTGGACATTCACTGGGGCAATTTGGTAATCAAATAATTTGATGCTAATTGCGCGAGAAATCATGCGGTTAAGCTCCCTTACCAGCATATTTAATGGGAAACAGAGCGAGAATTACTAAACTACGAATCTTTAAATAGCTATTAACTTTATAGGATAAAAATAAAAATATGGAGAAAAATTTGAATGGTTATTCAGGCAAAACTACTAGAATTAATTGTCTCTAACTATTTGCAACGTGTTTACAATAGAATAATGCCCTTTTGCTAAGTATAAAATAAAGGATTCTTATAATTAATGTGATTTATTGCAGTGTTATTTGAAACCAAAACATTCGCTTAATTGATATTCTTAATAGATCTTAATAGATATCTTGTAGATATCATAACTATATACGATTAGTTATTAATTATTTCTCTTTTAAGGAAAGTATTTTACTCGCTCACTATCCTCAAATAGAAATTGCAAAGCCTACTGTCTTGCCTTTTAAAACAGTCTGCGATATAAAGGACACAACTGAATTCTAGTTCATATTTGATTAAGTTTATTAAATTGCAGCTGATTTTTAACGAAACAGTAGAGTTAAAAAGATATATATATATATATATATACATATATATATATATATATATATATATATATATATATATATATATATATATATATATATATAAAACGAACAAAATTCTAAAGAAAAAATTTTCTTAAAAACAGGTGGGCAGTACAAGTTATGTTCTTCTAGCACTATTGAGTTGAACTGAACTGGATGTGGGGTTTAGACAAGTTCGATAAAAGAAGGAATATGATTGTTAAAAAATTTTAAAAAGTCTGGTTGCGAGTTTTTAGTTTTTGTTCATGACTAACTAAGTGCAATAAAGTTAAATCATCATGGGACCTATTATGGGTACTGAAAGAGGTTCTAGTATGGTTAACATAAGAAACCAGCTACTAAGTAAAAAATAGCACAAAGTCTAGTAAAAGTTATAAGTGTCGGAACTCATCCATTCTGCAACATAACGACAATCAGCCTTCGGGAAAAGTAGAAAAAAACACTGTTAGTTAAGTTACTGTAAGAAAATTCGAAAGCTCGCACCTGTACCCTTCTTATTTAACACTAGAAAGGCGGTAAATTAGTGTATATCTATATGGCCCAAAAGCAGTCAAAATGACTAGACTGTGAATGTGTAAATAAATTTGTTTAAAATTAATTTTTAACATTTTTTATATTGTTTACAGTTATATAACAAGTTATTTGTAAATATTAACAATAAAAAAAACATAAGTTGTACCAAAAACGCACAAAATTCTAAGAAATTGCATCATTATATACATCATTGTTTTTCTAATTGAAATTAAAATCAGTCAAAATGACTTCCTTAGGCAATCTAGTGTTAAAAAAAAAGAAATAAAATCTGAAAATCTACCAGAGATTTTCACTTTCAAAATATTTAATTGTAAAAGGTAAAAGTTTCGAATATCATTTGCTAAACTTTGGTTTCATATTTTTTTTAAAAATTTTTCCAGGTCGTTGGTCTGCTTATTTGTGCAACTCTGAAGAATCTTGGTATTACGTAGAGTGTTATTACACTGTACCGTCTCTGCTTTTATACGTGCCATGTTGCCTTAATAAGAAGAAAAAGATTCTGGTTTTGATTTGGCATCTTGAAACTAAATATAGGGGAGAGTCGGGTAGCCCCGCCCACAGTCAATTTCATATGTATGGAATATTTTTTCAAGTCAATGAGCCATCGGACATTAATTGTTATATTAAAAAAAGATTATTTTCAAAGTTTCAAGTATTTATGCAGCTGGTAACATGATAAACAATAGATTTGAAAATATGTTGAACACAGTAGTCACGAAATTAAGAAAAATTGGTTGAATGTTTCGATTAAACTTCATTTTAATACTAAAAAAATAATTTTTTCTATACATACAGCAATAAAGTATGTAGTCTTAAGTTTAATTTGCACAAAGAAAGAAGTTTGTATGTAAAAAATTGTTCGAGTAATTACAAATTTACAAAAAAAAAATTGGATTTCGGGTAGCCCCGCTTACATGAAAGTCGGGTATCACCGCCCAATTTTATTTCGTCGATAAATGTACGGTTGCAAAGATTATTATTTTATTGCTTCAAATTTTAATGTTATATGCATTTTTAACAACAAATATATGTTGTAATATTTTATGAGACATAAATTTATATATTTAAAAATGAAAAATTAAATATTTTTAAAATGTAATTGATGTATCCAAATTAAATTTAATATCAAGAAATCATAAATATTATGATAAGTTATTTGCTTACTTATTTATTTTCACTTATTTGTGAACGAATCAATCTACAGAAGCATTTGAATGCAATCAAAATACAAAGGGAATTTGTAATTTTATAAGAAGTATTTTACATTAAGTTTATAAGAAGAGATCAACCAAATAAGTTTATATTGAAAAACAACTATTGTTATTAATTATTGTTACTTAAATTAAATTGTTTTCCTTAAATACTTAATATAAATATATATTAATATTATAATATATTAATATACATTAATAATGATAAAAAGTATGACATTTGTTGTTATTAAATGATATAATTCACTAAAAGTATATACATAGGTAATAAATAAAATAATTTTGTGATAAAAATGATAAATGAGGTTTATCTATTGTCAATACATTGTTCATTCTCATTTACACCTGAAAAAATAGCCAAAAAACACAATTTTTGTAACTGGGCGGGGCTACCCGACACATTTTGAAAAGAGCTGAAAAACATGTTTTTTTAAATTTCTATTTTTTTAAGTTTAACTATTCTTTTTTTGGTTTATTCCATTTGCATTGTTTAATTAGATGATAAAACAATAAAGACATACAAAAATGTTGATTATTACTCAGTATTATACAGAAATATAAGCAATACTCCTTAAGTGAGCGGGGCTACCCGACTCTCCATTAACTGTTTAAGATTTCACGTTTGCTGAAGGTTTTATTTGAATAATTTTAAAGGGTGCCCATAAAAGCGCAAAGGATACAGACTTAGGTATAGGTTCCCAACACTGGGTACTGTGTCAATTATTATAGTAATTCGAAGTTTTAAGTTCACTTCACTCTAGGAGAAATTAGAGAATTGAAGAGATCGAAAGTTGACCATAATGCGAAAAAAATGTTTTAAACTTGTAAAATCGAATAGTTATCAGAACAGTGTAAAATAGTAGGAGCCTATAATGTACAAAATATTTCTCGCTTTCTGGCGCAATCAATTTTAACCTGTATGTGAAGAGATTGTGATTTCGTAAAAAAAATATTAACCGGAATCAATAAATTAATAGACAAATATGATGTTTTCAGTTTTAAGAGTGTTGCTGATTATCGGTTTTTTATTCAATCTTCGTCATCTTTAATACTTAATGTAGTAAATCGATACAACTAGACGCTTAACATTATTTATTTACACATCTGTTTTCAAAAAATTTAGTTCCGATTTTCAGAATATATTAGTATATATTATTTTAAGTAAACTACCACGATTTTTTAATTGCAAGTTATATTTCACTATTTGCTACGCTTCTTAACTGCATGTGTATTCTTATTGAAAAAAAGTAAAATGGTTA
This sequence comes from Parasteatoda tepidariorum, assembly GCF_982258835.1. Lineage (NCBI taxonomy): Eukaryota > Metazoa > Arthropoda > Arachnida > Araneae > Theridiidae > Parasteatoda > Parasteatoda tepidariorum. The sequence goes on from NC_141766.1 coordinate 49,739,053, forward strand.
TTGAAAAAAATTCTTGATAGGCAATTAGAATAATTGATTGCTGATTTAAAATTATGGCGTAAGAGCCATACTCTGCCTACATCGCACTTAAAATCTGTTTAAAATGAAAATGATTGAAATTCATGCAACTTTGTTAAAATCAAATCAACAAGATTTAAACTAAAATGATCGGCTTAAAACTGGAATAGCAAAGTTAAAATTAGAACTAAATGGAATTAAAATCTGTTATTGTGATAGAAGATTATAACTCATTAATCAGTTTAAACGCGAAGCTTAAATAAGAAGTAAATACACCGCGTACTTGAGGTGAAGTGTAAGATTTGGATGAGGAAAATCTCCAATCGAACTAAATAAATGAGGAAAAGAATAATTCAAGTATCGACATTTCGCGAGTTTAAATTTTTAGACACTGACATAACATATTTTCCACCGTAAATGTTTCCTACCATGTGGAACAAATTGGAGCTGATTCATTAAGAAGGTGGCAAATGCGTAATCTCGTGAATAAAGCATAATACATATGCTCTTTATTCACGCTGTTTTTCGTTTTAGTCTACCTTGCCCAAAGTATGTACTTTGTTAGATAATATATTTAACACTAGAAGGACGGTTGGGACCATATTTGGCTCGTTTTTTATTGCTCTCTAATTCAAAAAATAACTTACTGAAACTATTAATTATTTCTTGTTTCCTACAATTTGATGCAATGTAAGTGCCAATTTAATCATTCATATAATAGCTTTATAGGAATGCTTCTATAGAGCCTTATACGAAGAATCAGGAGAGAGGATAGTGTGGCTTTTAAAGTGTTTTGGTAGGTACCCCGGGTAGGTTTAGGTATAAGGCATCCTTAAGTAGATAAAGTACCCTAGTTTCATTACAAAGAAACAAGAGTATTTCAAAATATCTTCCCTTATTATTTATGGAGAAAAGGAAATTCAATAATATAAGAAACTAATATGTATGCATAACTGAAAAGTCTGTATTCTGTTTAAGCAAATATTTCGGTTCATCTAGTTTCTTATAAATTTCTTATTAAATTAATTATGATGGCATTTTTGGATTTTGTATGTCTAATTGATGCACTCACAAAATATATGGGGAGGACCAGACTGGTCACTTCAGACTCAGTTCAGTCTTTCTTACATATTGAAAAGAAAATCTAATTATTTTTACCCCAAAATGCTCTTCAGAATCAGTTACCCACAGTCAAATCAGTTACCCACAAATGCCTAGAAACAATACCAAAAAATGAAAGGAGAAAAATATTAAAGTGCAGTTATCTCCGCAAATAAATGTATTTTATGCAGCAAACGAAATTTAAATTTCTCACGATAACAACTGAAATGATAACATAGCACTCAAAGACATTACCAGAATGAAAAATCATTTTCTAATAATTTTTACCCCTAAATGTCCCCCAGAATCAGTTACCCACAGTCAAATCAGCTACCTACAAATGCCTAGAAACTTTACCAAAAAAATGAAGAATACATTAAAGTGTCAAATCACTGCAAACAAATATATTTTATGCAGGAAACGAAATTTAAATTTCTCACGATAACAACTGAAATGATAACATAGCACTCAAAGACATTACCAGAATGAAAAATCATTTTCTAATAATTTTTACCCCTAAATGTCCCCCAGAATCAGTTACCCACAGTCAAATCAGCTACCTACAAATGCCTAGAAACTTTTCCAAAAAAATGAGAATACATTAAAGTGTCAAATCCCTGGAAACAAATATATTTTATGCAGGAAACGAAATTTAAATTTCTCACGATAACAACTGAAATTACAACATAGCACTCAAAGACATTACCAGAATGAAAAATCATTTTCTAATAATTTTTACCCTTAAATGTCCCCCAGAATCACTTACCCACAGTCAAATCAGCTACCTACAAATGCCTAGAAACTTTACCAAAAAAATGAAGAATACATTAAAGTGTCAAATCACTGCAAACAAATATATTTTATGCAGGAAACGAAATTTAAATTTCTCACGATAACAACTGAAATGATAACATAGCACTCAAAGACATTACCAGAATGAAAAATCATTTTCTAATAATTTTTACCCCTAAATGTCCCCCAGAATCAGTTACCCACAGTCAAATCAGCTACCTACAAATGCCTAGAAACTTTTCCAAAAAAATGAGAATACATTAAAGTGTCAAATCACTGCAAACAAATATATTTTATGCAGGAAACGAAATTTAAATTTCTCACGATAACAACTGAAATTACAACATAGCACTCAAAGACATTACCAGAATGAAAAATCATTTTCTAATACTTTTTACCCCTAAATGTCCCCCAGAATCACTTACCCACAGTCAAATCAGCTACCTACAAATGCCTAGAAAATTTACCAAAAAAATGAAGAATACATTAAAGTGTCAAATCACTGCTAACAAATATATTTTATGCAGGAAACGAAATTTAAATTTCTCACGATAACAACTGAAATGATAACATAGCACTCAAAGACATTACCAGAATGAAAAATCATTTTCTAATAATTTTTACCCCTAAATGCCCCCCAGAATCAGTTACCCACAGTCAAATCATCTACCTACGAATACCTGGAAACATTTCAACAAAAAAAAAAAAAATTAGAAATTTGCATTTATGCAGCAAACGAAATTAAAAGTTCTCTCGATAATAACTGAAATGATAACATAGCACTCAAAGACATTACCAGAATTAAAAATCATTTTCTAATAATTTTTACCCCTAAATGTCCCCCACAATCAGTTACCCACAGTCAAATCAGCTACCTGCAAATGCCTAGAAACATTACCCCCCCCCCCCCAAAAAAAATGAGAAATACATTAAAGTGCAGTTATCTCAGCAAATAAATATATTTTATGTAGCAAACGAAATTTAAAGTTCTCACGATAATAACTGAAATGTTAATATAGCACTCAAGACATTACCCGAATAAAAAAAAAATTCTTTTCGGAAAAAAATTACGCGTAGTACATCCACTTCCGAAAATGGAGCTGTCGTTAGACAGATATTCTACTCCGCCTTCATTTGAATGTCTTTTCAGAAGACATCCAAAATGCAAATCACCTCAACAAGAAACATAGCCTCCTGCAAGCTTGTTGTGAGAAGTAGATTAAACTTTTTTTCTGGCTGGTAATAACTTTAAAGCCTTCATGTAATCTCTCAGTAACTTCTTTTCAGGCATAAGTTTATTCCTAGATGTAATGCTTCACAAACAAGAAAGTAGTACTGCAAGTTATAAAATGTTTTATTGCATTTTAAAGTAATAATTATAAGGTATCAGTCTATCAATAAAAGTAATTCTGTATACCTCATTCTGTCTGTAAGTGTTTTTTTATGGTATGAAATCTTTGTATGATTTTTCATTTATTTCTTTTCAGGAATAAGTTTACTTATCAATGTAGTACTCCAGGAGCAAAAAGTATTAAGTTCTGTTATGATACGTATTAGTATAATATTTATTCTTTTAATATAATATTTACGGAACATTACATTGCACTTCACATTATTAATGCAAATTACATTATATTCACATTAAACATTACACTTCACGGTTTATTTTAAAATCTTTATTGATTCTTTTATGGTATTAAATTTGTGAATTATTTCTCGCTTTATTCATGCATTTACTCATCCTTGTACAGTGCGCAAGAAAATAAAAAGATTTTCATTTTCTAGGACTCAAACTTGAAGATTTTAGGGCAGGACTTCAAGTATGCTAATTAGTTAGTGCATACGATATTTTAAGTTACGAAATCAGAAACAAAAATGTTCCTCCTCTGAAGAAACAAACCTTTTTTTAAAGTTTCGTGTTTTTCCGTGCGTTTAGTGTTCAAGATACCTCATATTATTAATAATAATAATAATACCACCAAATATATAAAGATACCTCGATTAACTATGGTTATACTGAGTTATCAATTCTAATTGATGATAATCCACATCAAAACTTTCTTACATTTGATCCAGAGCTCATAAAACTTTGGACTACTTCCAGAACCTTTAAACCAGGCTTTTAATTTTGACTAATATTAGACGCGGTATTTTTTTTTTTTTTTTTATGCCCAAACCTTAAAACTGGCAAGACGAATGAAGCCTTTATAGCCCCTCTCGCTTTTGTTGTTCTGTCATTCAAAAAAATAACTTAGAGAAAAGTATTGAGTATTTTCGTCTTTTTATAATTTGATGTAATTCAAGTGCTTATTTAATTCATCTTGTGTTAGTTTTATAAAAACGTTAAACATTATATCTGGAATGACGGAAAAAACCAGAGTGGCTACTTAAGTTTTTTTTTTTTTAGTTGCCATATTACCACAGATAGGTTTGGGTATAATGGACTCTTTGGTAGGTATGAGGTACCCTATTTTTATTCAAGAAAAAACAAGGGTAATTCCACAGATCTATACTTATTATCTATAGCGAAAATTAATCTGAATTTTTTAAGAAACTAATCTATAAGTTTAGTTGAAAAGTCAGTGTTCTGTTTAACTAAACATTTTCATGAACCAAATCGAAGAAAATACCACAGCATTTTGATTATCGAGTCTAATATATTTTCCGTTAAATTAATTATGATTATATTTTATTATTTTGGATGTCTAATTGGTCTACACACATGCAATCTGGGAATGTGCCACACTGCAACTCTTTGTTCAGTCTTTCTAGTGTTAAACTAATTAACGAACATCGACCTACCATACTTCTCTTCAATGAGACCAAAGTATTTTGTATAGAGCTCCTGAAACTGAATGAGAACACAGTTTATTTGAGAACGAAAGTATTTGTCAAAAAGTCATGCATGCTTTGTCCACTAAGTCATGGAAAGTTATGTATGAGTTTTCCGCAATAGCATACGTACAACGTACGACTATTTGTTCGCTCTAGACTGTTTCGTATATCTAAACTGCAAAAACAGCATTACACTTAAATTATCTATGTAATTATTTTTATTATCAGCGCAACATTTTTCATCGACACTACATTTGACATGATAAAAAAAATTATCTTGGCTGATAAAAAAATAATGACTCGATCTCTAGACGCAACAAACCATTAGTTCTGAAAAATTGAAAAATCTTCTTTTTTTGTATTCCCAAAATTTTGATAAATATTAGAAATGTATCCCAAATAATACAAAGTTTTATCGAACGAGTAACGCAAAGAAATATTTCATGTATTTAGAAAATATAACATAAACCTCTTACACACAGATATAAAATTACAACCATGTGTGGAGGACTACGTAACTTAAAATATTGACATTTCTGATAAGAGAATTCTGTTTCAACTTTCAAATCAAAAGAACAGAATATTTTTCCAGGACAAAACTTTTAAAATAAATCCAGATATCTTTTGTACTTTGTGTAATATGAGTAAAAAGTTAACAAGTATTTTTTTTTTATGCCAGCTTTATGATAATCATCAGAGTAAATATCTAAAAGACATAGACATAAAACTACAAAGACATAAAACTGCATACAAGTAAAACATTTATTCTATATAAATATTACACCAAACTTTAATAAAGCATATATACTAGAAACACTACATCATAGTGTCCATCTACATCTTTCTACTTTATTGTGTTAGTGCAATAATATATTGTACCCCATCTGCTGTTATAATGTGGAAATATTTATTGTTTTCACACTTTTTACAACAATGTCTATAATTACGGTTGTTCTGTTTAGTAAAATTTATTTTGTTTTTGAATTTCCCACAATTTCATTCTTGTGGCTCGCAGATTTTTCAAAAAATATCCTTGTTTAACAAAACTGCAGTAATCATTATAAAATGTTTCGAAGTTCAAAGGTCCTATAAATTTCAGTTCCAATTGCATTAATAGTGTACTATTTTTTAAAAAAAATTAACGATTATGACAAAAAGATCAAAACTAAGATTTTCATACTTTACACACTTTTGTATGATAAGTTACACATTCCACTCTTTAAAAAAAATTATTTTTGCCACTTTTCTGAAATTTTATTTTAGCGTTGATATTATTGGATATGAAAAGAGAGTTGTTAAACGGATTTTCTAAAACATTTACCATGAAACACGCTTTTTTTTCAATTTCACGGAAGTACAATTTGAATTGTTGGAAGATTGCATGCAATATAAAGTACCAATTACACGTAGAAATGCAAAAATTGTAGAATGATGGGTGTCACCTAACAAATCCTCCAGTGATAAAATAAAACTACCAAAAAGGTAAGATGAAAGTTAAAATATTGGCAACTGATTAAAATATGATGTGATTAAAACTTTACAAGTGCGTGCAGCATTGAGAGGAGGTTCTCCAAATAGCAAATGAAGATTAGTCAATCGAATGTGGCCGATTCAGAGACAGGTAAGAGTGTACGCGTTGCTAAATTCTATAGAATACCGGCTGAAAAGTTTAAAATTTATGGAATCCTTGTGTTTAATTTTTAAAATACGTCGTAGAAATTCTCATGAATATTCCATCGAAATTCATGTCATTTTATAAATTATTTCAATAATTTTGATCAAATGTAAAAGTTGTATAGTTAGTTAAGCTCGAGTTCGTCTTACGAAAGAGTCAAGTAAAATAAAGAAGATTCATTATGTGAGTCAATTTTTTCAAATAAATTTATGAAAAAAAAATTTCTCAGAAAAAATAAAGGCTGGTAGGCAGTTGTTGCTAATATAATATTTTTTTAAGCAAAATCTAAGTCGAATGTAAAGGATTCATCATGCGAGACAATTTTCTCAAGTTTGAATTTTATCAATTTATACAAAAAAATAAATAAATAAAAATACAAATTAGTGTCGGAAAATTTTACAATGGTGATCTTCATTAAATAAAAACAAAAATATTGCATTTTGAATGTGAAAATATAATTATGTTTAGATTAATATTTATTAACTAGAATAAATACATTAAATCATGAAAAGCCTTATTGATGATAGAATAGAAACTATGTATGCAACAAAGTAAAATAAATCAATGGATTATTTTTCTTCGTCACTCAGCGTGAGGGAGAATTAACGATTTGTTTATAGTTCTCCAATTTCGCCTAAGGACCTACAAAGTAATTACTCATGACGATTTGAAAAGGGAGAAAATGTTCTGACACGTCAGCAGTTAATAATGGTTTTGAAGTAGAGGGATTTTTGCTCACAAATTAATGAATCTCTATATACATTTTCAGCATCAGCTTAAAAGAAAATTAAGTCTTAACACAATTATCACTTGAACCTGATGATAATTAATATTCAGTTTTATTTTTTTTTAAATATTAAAACGTATATAATTTAATCATTAGTTACTAGTATTTCAAATGCAATATTCGGGTATAATATTCTGAAAAATATAAAAAATACAGTAGAAAAAATAGTGGTTTTAAATTAAATGATAGAATTGCTGTGTATATGGAATTTAATAAATGGTATGATTTTCAAAAAGGAAAAAAAAGGAAATACTGCACCAAAGAGTTTTGAAAACTAATCAAAATTTAAAGAACTGTAAATCCATGTGGATTTAACTACTTAACACATATGTGCCTATGCCTAGCAAAAGAGTTAACAAAAGTGCTTCATGTTTAGGATTAATGTTGCAAAAACAATACTTTTTGTCGACTTTAATACATATATATATATATATAAATATATATATATATATATATGTGTGTGTGTGTGTGTTTGAAGTTGAAAGGCAAAGCACAGTGCTAAGTAAGTGACAGAAGAAATGTGCATCTAGTATAAACAAATACGGACACTGTAAACTTCATATACCATACTAGTTTTTGTGTCTGTTAGGGTTTAATGGGTTAATATATATAAATGAATAAAACAGGTGGCCGAGTGGTTAGCGTGCCTGACTGTAAAGCCAGTGGCTGTGGGTTCGCATCTCGCTCAGGGCATGGATTCTTCTCTGCGTGTTGTCCTCTGTTGTGTGAGGAAAAGTTATTATAGGCAGGAACAATAGCAAATTAAAAAGCAAATTTTAATTTGCAATAATTAAAAAATTAAAAGCAAGATCAATAGCAAATTTTATATTAACGAAGCATTCTTATACGAAAAGAACCTATAATCGTAAAAAGTTTATTTTTTAATTCACTTTTTTTTTAAAAAAAATTAGAGAATTTTACATAAAACTTTCCATTAAATATATGATAAAAATATAAGTTGAAATTTACTTCTGAACAGATATATTCAGATAAAGAATCAGTTTCAACACAAGTTTATTCTAAATAAATTGTAGTTTATCTACTGTTTAATCAGTTAAGTTTACTGTTTAATCAGTTAAGTTAAGACTTACCTCTTCATTCCAAATAAAACACAATTAACTGTAATATTTTGCCCTACGTTTGTCACGATAATCTAAGATAACTTCAGCATTCCTAACCTGCAAAACAAAAATATGTTATATGACAGTGCTCAAAGTGCCTCAAGAAAAAAATGATAAATGAATATAAAACATCAGATAGTTACAACAATAGACAGTGCCCAAGTAGAGAAACTATGCCAATAATTTGAATTATTGAAACATTGAACTATGCCATTGAAACTATATATTACTATACAAACTATGCATTGAAACTATGCCATTGTATAAAATTGCTCAATCAAAATCTAAAATAAACGAAAATCTTTATTTAGATTAGTCCCAAAAGTCAGATGAAGAAAACGAACACTTTCTCTAAAATAACAACACTTTTTACTACACAAACGTATTACAAGTTACACTACCCTACAATAATGGAAGAGATACACTTTTTGACATTTTTTTAAATTTTTCAAGAGATACTCAGAGGATAATTTTGTAACTTTTAGAGTTGTTTAGATCATGCTATTTTTATTCTTTGAAATTAGGTTTAAAGCTTTCAAAGATTTGAGGGGCCGAGTATAAATTATGAAAGAAAACTAGTATTTTTACTTACTCTATGCAAGAAAATCAAGTAATAAGCTTGTAACTTGCATCGATTGAATGTTATTTGTAACAACTGAATAAAGTTTTGTAATTCTATCTTAAATCCTTATAGAAATATGGAAATAGTATATCTATATAGAAAGTCATATGTTGTGAAGTTTTGGGTGAACATTTTTTCAAAATTTTAAAACAAAATTTTTCAGAAATTTTTCATTTGGCAGAATCTTGCTGAAATTGCCAATCAAGTTTGGGATACAATCTGCCAGCATGTGGCAATTAATGTGTAGTCAATACTTCCTTTTTGTAATATTCAGTATTGATTTTTACCCCAATATCGATGAATTTAAGAGGAAATTTTTCGTTGACAATGCATTCCATGTATTTTCTTATCAGAAAAGATTATTCTGTCAACACTTTTGTTACCGTGCAGGTTAAACAATTTCCTACTTTTTTTTGTAATCCTGTTAGTTTTTGTGCAGTTGCCAAACCTTGAACTTTTATTACTAAACGATTTGAGCTTTTTTTCTAAATGATTAATATTAATTCCTTTTTTTTTAGTATCACAGTATTTAGTAGCCAAACTGAAGGGTAGTGTTTTTTTTTTAACTATTTTTCTTGATAAATCAGTACATAATACCAAAATTGTTTTGAGCTATATGGACAACTACAGGACAGTTAAGCTGCAGCAGTTTGTTTTTTAATCTCATGTATGGGGTTTTATTTTATTTTATAGCCGTCGCTGAACAACCGACCCAATATTTGGGTTTACGACTACTAATCTTCAAATCCACAGCCCTGCAATTTTGACCCAATCCAGAAGACAAGGAAACTTCTTGATTAGTACCCCTAGAGCATGGGTCTCCAAACTTTTTTCATAATCGACCCCTATTTAATTTTTCGAAATCTCTATCGACCCCCATAAAAGTAATTTTCCGTTCATTAAAATAGATACTGTGACTATTAGATAGACTATTAGATACTGTGTTTGTACATTTATTTTATGATTTAAACATTTAATAAAGTAATAGTACATTGTGTAACAGTAGTTTTATGAAAAATATATTAATGTTGAAATTTAAGTTCCTTAATATTTATTAAGTAATAAGTAATTATAAATAAGTAGAAATAATAAGTAAAGTAACTACAGATTTATTGCTTCTTAACCAATGAGATGAGTGTGCCTGGTGTTTTTTTGCAAGGTTCGCTATATTGGGTTCAAAATTGGTCAATTTTAATTTTAAATCCCCTCGTAACTCCACATTTAATTTATTTCTGTACTTAGTTAAGTAAGATTGAATTTACGTGACTGAAACCGGTTTCAACCATATAGGAATTTGGAAAAGCTAGCATAAAAAGGCTGAGCTATTTCATAAAGTTCTACATATTTTTGCATTATATTTATATTTGTTCAAAATTTACTTATTGTTAAATTTTTAAAAAGCGTCTTTGCTTCAAGATTCGATAATAATTCAGCAAACTCATCTTGCAGGTTGATGTCCACGTTTTTGATGATGTGTTTAATAATTTATGTTTTATAAAGAAACTGATATTAAGTCAATTATAAAAAAAATTCACAAATTTTGCATACTCAATTAGATATTTGGGATTTACCTATTAAAAACTGTTTTCTCTTCGACCCGATTCGGATCGACCCCCATTTGACCCCCTGGCTCAGATCGACCCCCAGTTTTGTTAAATAGACCCCTGGGGGTCTATATAGACCACTTTGGCGACCTCTGCCCTAGAGGTATGATTTGTTATGGAAACATGGAGGACTTTGTGACTCGTTAGATTTAACGTGCATCAGTCACCATTTACTACACGGGGAGCCTTCGGCGAGAGGAAATCTATGAAGCGACCCACGACCTCTTGGTCATGGGCTTAGTGCCCTACCAAAAAGACAATCCCGGCCCCATGTTGGGGTTTGATTTTACTTTGAAGCTTTTTTCTTGTTTAGTGCCCTTATTTGGACCCTTTCAGTGCACACACAAGGCACGATAACTACCTGTATTTCCACCTTACTGAAAATTACCGGCAATGGACGAAAATTCACTATTCAGTACAAAACTATTTGAGTTGGTTAAAGTTTAATAGCACAAGAGCCAAAAGTGGCTATGCTGCACCAGTCATTAGGTAAAAGAATTGCACTTCTACCTATATTAATGAATACAGTCCTATTGTTTTGCTGAACTTGATGAGATTGTGATATATAGGGTCAATAAGTAGGGATGAAAACTATTTGAGTAAGACAGAATTTTTTCAATACGAATTACTAATCAATTAGGAATTCATTAAATAAAAAGGATAATTTTTGCTTTATTCAATACTTTTTCTCATTTTTGCGTTGTATTAAATTACTAAAAAAATGGAAGGCTAATCACTTATAACTTGATTTGAATTGGTTTGAAAGTATATTGTGATATCTACATTCAACATTATGAATTAATTAATTTTTTTACAACAGTGTCCATAATAGGCTCTGTATCTATGTTCGGGACATGCATTTCAAGAATAGAAAAAAATTTCAAAGGAAAACACCATATTGAATTGTACCATAACTAAATTGGATTGAATGTAAGATTTAATAACACAAATTCTAAATGGGGAATTAAAAAGAGGTCAAATAAATCTACACTTTTATTTTTATTAAATACATAAAAACATAAAATGGATTGAATTGTACAAGATCAGACAAAGATTAAAAAAAAATAATCTAAAAGTATCAGCACAATAAAATTATAAGAAATAGGTAAAACGGTACGAATGATATAATATTTTTATAAAAGTGAATAAAAAATCAAGAATGTAATTTAATAATTCCATACAATTCAAATTACGATCTATTATTATTTTTATTAATATTATATGAAATATTAAATTCATACTAACTACGAAAATAACATCTTAATATTTTGAAACTGAATAACATAGCGAAGCAATGGGCAATCTTTTCACATAACTTCCTTAGAAAAAATAATATCTAGTGCTTTTATGTCTTATTTTTAACCACTTTGCCTATAGCTTCTAAAACTTCAATTCATAATTCAATTTGAAATTACATTCTTTTGAGAAAAACGTGCAACTCGAAACATATACAAATCGTAAAAACAATGTAAAAATTAATATTACATACCATCGTAATGTTAATTATGTTTAGTAATTTTTTTTAACTCAAGTTTTCTTATGATTTAACTAAAGTAAAATCTTAATGTTTTGAATTTGTATAACGTAAGCAAGAAATGAAGAACATCTTACAATAACAGACAGAGCAAAAAATCTTTTGCTTTTATATCTGCAATCATTTAGTTAGACGTTCTGGGAGATGGTGCAATGTATGGTTATATAACACCTACAACTTGGATAATTACAAAGGATAATGTTATGAATTAAGAGCTAAATTGATCTATGAAAACTGACGCCCTTGAGGAATGAGAAAATGTTATCAGGTGGATTATACCCATTAATAAAGTAAATGATGGATTAAAGTTACCAAAATAATGTTTTCAGTTAAATTTAAATGTCTCACACTAGGTTAAAATACGAATATATTTCGCTTTAAGCGGTTCCTTACAATTTGAACACTTACCAAAGCAAATCTGTATTCTAGTAGAGAATGACCTATAGGTAATAGATTTGAAATATTGATTAAAAATTTCCAAAGCTACAATCTTAGATCAAGATATGCTGAAAAGCATGTGCCTGGAAGCATATATTCGATTGTTAGAGCTGAGATATAAATTAATTATACATCATAATATTAAAGTTATAAGAAGACTTGATTTTATAATAGTTGCTTAGGTAAATTCGTAATTTTTTTAAGCTTGTATTAGGTAAGCAAGTAATTGCTCTTATAATTTCTAAAGAAAAAAATGTCTTTACATCTGTTATTATTAACCGCTATATCTGTAACTTCAGAAAATTCCTGAAGTTTCATTAATAGCCCTACTTAAAGATATACAAAGAAACGAGTACCTCAAAGAATAGATACCACTATTTGAGTAAATGTAAAAGTTAATTATATTTCATCATAATGTTAAGTTATAAGAAGAATGGAGTTAATAATAATTACACAGCTAAATTCTTAATATTTTAACCTTCTAAAAGGTAAGCAAGTAATAACAAACATCTTCTATGACTTCTAAAGAATATATATATATATATAGATAGATATATATTATACATATATATATATATAACACAAAGAAGAGGAATTAAATAAAACAGAAAAACTTTTAATTAGAAAACGTAAAGGTCTTCATCAGGACACATCCTATACAATAAATGCGATATTTCTGAATAAAGAATTATTATCCTAAGATAAAAATTACTCTTTATAATGCGTCTATATATATCTGTAATTGTCTGTAATTGTGACTATATTTATGACTTCTGAAAATTCCTGAAGTTTCATAAAATAGCTCTATTCGAAGATATACAGAGAAACGAGTACCTCAAAGCATACATACTATGTATTATTAGAGTAAAGGTAAAAATTTATTATATTTCAAAATAATGTTAAATAAGTTATAAGAAAAATTGAGTTCATAATAATTACGCAACTAAATTCTTAATATTTTAACCTTGTACAAAGTAAGCAAGTAATATAGAAAGCATTTTTTTATGACTTCCAAAGAAATGATATTTTTTTTACATCTGTTATTATTAATTGCTATATCTATGACTTCCGAAAATTCCTGAAGCTTCATAAATAGCTCTGTTTGAAGATATGCAGAGAAACGTGTACCTCGAAGCATATACACGATCGTTAGAGCAAAGGTAAAAATTAATGACATCTATCATAGAGGTATTTTTTTCTTCTTCTACTCTATCTACTTCTTCTTTGGAAAGAAAAGAGTCTGCTTCTTTATAAAGACAACTATCGATTTGGTAAGATATCGTCCACTTTCTTTTTCTCTCAACTCCTTAACGATGCTAGACTTGTGAGTATAATTCTTTGGAAAGTAAGAAACTTTCTATAGGATTTCCTTTTTTTCTCAAATTTATGCTATAAAGTTTTATAGCTATATTACGTTGCTTCTTTTTACGCATTTTAATTTCTTTATACCAAGTACCTACAGAGTTTAGAGTGAAGTTGAGAAATCAAGTCGGCGTTAAATACACGCAATTAAATATAGTTTTCTCAATGTTGTGTTAAAAATGTTTGTTCTGATTTTTAATTCTTTTGATTTTTGTAATTTATTTGTTTATACGCGGGACAATAAAAATATGAAACGAGCGGGAAATATTTTTTAATTGGATTAAGAAGTCGAAAAGGGAATTGAAAATAGGGCTTATTGGCACAGCATCTAAACAATTATATGCTGCACAAAGCAAACGGTATTAAAAATCAGATCCAAAGGTAAAAAATTTATATTACAAATTTATCTGCTTTAGGCTTTGAGAATATCTTTAGTTATTCATTTTCAAATATAAAGATTTGTAAGTGTTAATGTTTTGAAACCCGAACTCGGAATTTTATCTTTTTGAGAAATTAAGTTTTTTGAATGAATTTTTCCTGAAATTTCTTAGATGGCACACTTACGATTGAACGTAGCACCAACTGTGATAATTTAAATCACCGAATGCATCCACTATGATAATATTGGTTGTTGCATTGGAAAATCTGTAACAAATTGTCAGTTTTTTCAGTGAAAATCTTTAATGAAATATCGATATTGTTTATTTATCGGAAACTATTTATTAATACTGCTTTTTCTCTATGGAAATGAAAAAAATCTGATAGTATTGTTATAAGATTTTTTTTCTATTCAACTACTGTTTTCTTTTAAACTCATGTATTTAAAAAAAAATTACAAAATACTTTGATATTTAGTTTAATTCATTATGTTAAAATTTTATTCTCTTCCTTTTCAATTTGTATCACTGAAAAGCAACAAAACCTTTTTTTCCTTCTAAAAAGAATTTAAATAAAATAACTTTTTCACTGAATTGCATTTCTCTGGTAGATACTTTCCACATTATAGCTTTGTTCTGGAGAAAAACCCTCGTTGTATGAAATAAACTAGCTACTATGGAATTTAGATTTATTTCTTCAGTTGATATTGGAGCTGGTGTTTTGTATAAACTAAGAATCACAATTTTATAAAAAACGAACATTTTCTTGAAAATCTAACATATAACAGCTTACGATTGGAAAGAAGCAAATTATTTTAAGATGGTATTCCAATTCAAATAGTGATTGAAATAGCTTTTTTTAAAAGTATTTGCAAAGGTATTTATCTGAGGTTAAGATTGTCTGATTAAGTTTCATTATATTAATCACTTAGTTAAGATTTTCTGATTAAGTTTCATTATATTAATCCCTTTGCTTCTGATTGTTTGAATGGTATGAGCTGTATTGTTCTTTAGTTTTTAACTGTAACACATACAGTGTCTGACTACTGGTCTAACTGTATTTCATCTAAATGAGGAATTAAAGTTGAAAAATTTATAAAAGAACTATCAACTTTTTACTTATAAGTTTTTGCCCTCGAAACTGTTTTAATATTTACAACAAAAAAAAAATAGTGTTCTTCTCGCCTTAACAGGAATAATTCATTTCTTTTAGTTTATTAGGTGATGGATAAAGAATTTGCGCTCCCCAAAACATATCCCAAATACTAATTGACAGACAGAACGGAGGACAGAAATAAATAATAAACCACTGGAAATAAATCCTCCAATTTTTCCTTTTAAAATCCTGAGTTCCACCAAAAAGATCAAAGTACTAATAAACAGATTACGTATAGTTTCATACAAGATACCTTCGAAAACTTTTACTAAACAAACCAGCACTGATTTTTCCAAGTTTCAGAGAGTCACTAACAATAAAACACATCTTGACCCGGTGTTACACTTTTAAAATTAACATGCGACTATATTTTAACAGTGAATATCCTGAATTATCAACTTTAATTGGAGACAATCCCCATATAAACCTTAATGAATATCTTAAAGACACTGGATACTTCCAAAACTTGACCAGGTGTTGAGCGCGATATAGCCCTTTCTGGTTCTTACGCAAAACATTAAGAACAAACTAACCAGACGGGTTATAATTTAATCTGCGATGCAACATTCAACTTATTAAATCAGTAACTGTACTGAAGCAAATTAAATTACTTAAAGCCAATGTACTAATATTTCATTTCATAAAATCATTTGCACTTAAAGCTAATTTATTAATGTTATTTAAATAATGCTGAAAACAATTGCTTCATAATTGTTTATTTTTGTTCACGAGAGGAGTTTTACCATTATTTATATGAGTATCGAGTGTGGTATTACCCAGAGATTCCAACGTAGGGAAAGCATTACCCAGAATTCAATGTGAGGTTTAATGGTAGAAATATCAAAAAAAGTCATGCTGCTAAGTTACATGATACATTCTTTTTAGTTTACAGCAGATTATGACTCAAGTACCGTTAGATTGCCTATTCTCCTTCGCCTTTAAAAATAAAATATGATATCATTATTTATATGAGTATCGAGTGTGGTATTACCCAGAGATTCCAACGTGGGGAAAGCATTACGCAGAATTCAATGTGAGGTTTAATGGTAGAAATATCGAAAAAAGTCATGCTGCTAATTTACAGGATACATTTTGTTTTAGTTCATAGCCGATTATGGCTCAAGTACCATCAGATTGCCTATTCTCCTTCGCCTTTAAAAATAAAATATACCATTATTTATATGAGTATCGAATGTAGTATTACCCAGCGATACCAACGTGGGGAAAGCATTACCCAGAATTCAATGTTAGGTTTAATGGTAGAAATATCAAAAAAAAGTTATGCTGCTAAGTTACAGGATACATTTCTTTAGTTTAAAGCAGATTATGGCTCAAGTACCATTAGATTGCCCATTCTCCTTCGCCATTAGAAATAAAATATGATACTGTTTCTCAAAAATGAAAATAAAGAGTCAAAACTATATAAAAATTTTCCGTTATTTTGTTTAATTTTATTTAAGTACATGAGCCATTTTTGACAATCCACAACCATAATTAGGTGATAAGAGAATCAAAAAGCCATTACAATCAATGCAAAAAGGTAAAAATGTAATAACTCGCAGAATTTCATGAGCCATTTCACAAAGATTATTCTTCCAGGCGTGAGAGAGATATAAATCGTTGGCGGAATATCAATGATATATGACAAGTTATTCTGCTTCTGATTGCCAAAGCGGAAACCATCTTTTTCCCTTTCCTGTCTTGAGGTCAGAATGTAGTGACTCGGAAGAAAAAGAAAACCATAAAGCCTGTAGAAATTAAGGGCCTCCCTTCTCAAATCTTCCTGGCAATATGTCTGTTATACGGAAATCGTAGGATACTTTTAAAAGAAAGAAAAATGTCAGAAAATCGATGCTTATAAAGCAACCTGTGTAACAGATAAATTTGAAACTTTCCTTTCGTTGAATTTGTCGTTTATGTAACAAATTGCTTCGCAATTAGTTAAATTACTCGACAATCGATACAATGTATGTAAGATGTCTGTCGATATTATAGTGAGAATATTGAATTTAATTTAATTTAATGTAAGGTTCGACAGCACATAAATAAAGGACACACCCAGCAACATATATATCGGTTTTTATAACAGATAAGATTGTAAAGCATATTTCTGCTATTTACTATTTCAAGAGTATTGGGTGTGACATTTCATGTCACTAATTCGAAATATTTTTTTTAATAAAGAAAACTGTAATAAAGATAATAATTATAAGGATTTTGATAAAGATAAGAAAACTTATCAGTTGGTAAGGATTTAAACATAATAACACTTCTACAGATCCCAGGAAAAAGTTTTTTTTCTTTCTTATCTAGATCCTAAAAGCTGACAATGAAAAAGTTTACCATTTTTTTAGAACTGATTTTAGTATCACATTGTTTTCTTATAATTCATTAAAAAGTTCTTAAATTGGTATACTTTCTATCAATCAAAGTTTAGTAGTATAAAAAAAATTAATGAAATAAGTCAAAAATATGTCAAGTGGATATCACTAAACATTGTGATGGATTTTTAACATTATATAACTACATTGTTTCTGTCTGAAATGATTATTTAAATGAAAATAGATGGCTCCACAAAGTCACGTGATTAGTCACGTGAAATATGTTTATTTAACGTTTTATCTGTTTTATCGGTTAGTTTTCTAAGTAAGCATTAAAGTTCTCTTTTAAAAACCGGCATGGTAATTCTTGAATACCTGTTTCCTCGAGAAGAACCTTTTCTATACATAATAGATAGCGCACGGAGAAAAAATACACCGTGAAACTCATCTGTTTAGATTGCTGGAGTTAAAGATAAAAATTTTAGCTTCATGAAAGATACGCTTTTAAAAACAAATTTTCATGAACTTTTATTTTTTTTAGAATCTTAATCAATTCTGAAATATCTTTTGAACATTTCTTTCCAACATTACGAGATTTTTTTTTATTTCTTTACAAATGCATTAGTTCTTAAATCAACAAAACAAATAAAATAACTGTAAAAGAAAATTCGTTAAGTTCTGAAAGAAAAAAAGTGTTCTAAACTAACAAGCCCTGATAGGTTGCTGTCAGAAACCCATAAACTTAGAAACACACTTTTGAATGTGACAACATGGGCTATGTTTTTGCTCTTAACCCTACAGCTAAACTAAAAAGTACCTTTGACATTACTTCTTTACATTATATTGTATTCTAGCTCCTTCTAAACATTTTCAGTGACGTGGCATAGACTGCTGATTTAGAATATTCTTATCAAAAAATGCGTCATTATATATTCTACTAAACTTCTAAAAGACGAATATTTTATTAATTCATAATTATTTCAATAAAAGTATTCAATAATTTCATCATAGATTAACAGTTTGTTCCCTTGATGCAGAATTTTTATGAAACATATTTTTGATACTTTTTTTTTATCATTTATTTGGTAAATAAAATAAGCGAAAAATATTACATTTAGCATTTTAATAACTTATAGTTACGAAATACAATACGAAACGCCGGTGTCCTTTTCGGCCTGAAAATTTTTCAAACAAGACTCGCTTCCAATCATGAAGTTGTTTATTCTAATAGTTATAGACATTCAAATAGCAATAGCTATTAGATAGTAATTGACAAAAAGTGATTCATCACTGAAGTTACATTAATTTGCGAAATCAATTGTTAATAAATTTTTAAATATGAATGAAAAGAAAAATTTTTAAACTACTTTTTTTGGATTTTAAGGCTTTTATATTTATATATATACTATATTTATTTTATATTTTATACTTATATTTATCATTATTTAGTAGTTATAATTCAATAGTTTTGTTGTTGTTTTTGACGTATGTCTGTTTAGGCAGAGGGGTGCGATGGTTCTTTTTTTCCAGTGGCACCATCTATGGCCAAGAATTCGACTTTTACCTCACCATACGTCGCACCCGTTTATAGGCTGGACCCATTCATACATCCATTCATTCATCCACAGATCGTAATTTTGATTTGAATCAGAGAACGACCCCCAGAGATATTGATTTGCTATGGAAACATGGAGGACTTTTGCGACTCGACAGAGTTAACGTGCATCAGTCACTTTACTACAAGGGGAGTCTTCGGCCGGCGGGGTTCGAAGCCACGAACTCTCGCACATGGGCGCAGTGCCCTACCAACCGGGCTATTCCGGCCTTTGTAGTTTCAGTATTTATTTAATATTTATAATCTAGTAGATAACCTAGTAGATTTTTTAGTAACTATTAGACTGTCTTTTATACTTAAAAAATCACCAAAATATATTTTTGCTTGTTATTAGGGTATCGGATAAAATATATAAAAATGTTCGTTGTCCCATCCGCGAAAAGTCTTGAATTTGTTTTCTACTAATGTTATGTTAAAATCTCATTTTAAATTTATCTATAAAATGAAATTCATTTATCTATTATACTTTCATTTAACATAAGAAGCTTTTTAGGGAGGGGGGGGGGCTTGGAAAGAAGATGGATTTAGTAGATTCTAGGAGATTGATAGATTAAATAGTAAAGGATATAAGATTCAATAGTAAAGGCTAAAAAAAAAAAAAAGACATACTGCTAAAACAAATGGATTTAAAACAAATCAAATGATTAAATGTTTACTAACTTGGGAAGGTGTAAAGGATTTTAAAATTTTTACCTACTGTAATAAATTGGCAATAAACTCGAACTTCTGTGCTTATAAATAATCGAATTTATTCATTTTCTATAAATAAAACTGCTAACAAACTTGAGAAATGATCAAATAAATGAATGCATGACGCACAAGAAAAAATGACTTCTCAATGTTAGACTCTCTTCTTCACCCCACGCCAACCTTTACTGTTACCCACTTTTATTGGAGCAAGGTAGTTAATATTTATTTCTTGTAATTTCTAGGGATATCAACAGATGGCAGCACAAACCATAGGTATGAAAATATCTTCCCATCCACACTTAGAAACTAGTAAATTAGGAAGAAAGAATTCACTGTAAAAAAACTCCCACAAAAATTTAAGGTATTAAACCCCCACCTTGGTTGGTTGTGTAAAACCGTAAAATTTGCGAAGTGAAACCGTAGCGGTTTTTGCCGCTCAAAATGCATAATAAGACTTTTTTTACCAAAACAAAGTCAAGTTTTTACAGCAAAAATTGACAATAAACGTAAAACTGTTGTCTGAACAGACAGTTGCCATATGAAAACAAGTTTTCTCTGTGAAAGTAAATCTGTACTAGCACCAGAAGTGAATAGTTCAAGTCAGTAGAATTTGTATCGATTAGTCATAGCTGTGATTCGAACCTCAGTCACTTCATTGGGAAATCCCCTGAGTCACTGCGGCTCAAATAATTTTTTATGAAAAAATAGTGGAAATTTCACTTCAATATTGAATCAAGTTGACAATAAACTTGAATCTCAGTTTTATTTAAGCGATGTTCAAATCCATAAAATAATTGCTGAAAAGTATAGAAATTTTCATAAAATGATTGGGAAAAAAGGATAAATTATATTGCAGAAAGCAAAACTGCCTGACAAAAACTATTATTTCAACAGATGATTTTAATCCATTTGTGATTTGGTTAAAAATGGAGCAAAACCAGCATGTTAACAAAATGGCTTCAAATCTAAAATATACGGAGAAATCCAGGAAAAGCAACAAATATTTTCTATGGTCTCACATGCTTTGTAAAGGAGTGAAGTATATTAATCGAACACACCGGCCCCAGTGACCTAGAAGGAATCTTTACTCCCCCCTCCCTCTTACCATTAATAAATCAGATCATTTACGTTTAGTGCAGGTATAGTCCCAGGCTAGATTATTAGACATACTATAAACTTCTATGTAAAATCCTGATTGTCAGGTGATACTATACAGCTTTATTGTTTTTATGTGACTGAAACCGGTTAGCACTTGTTTATGTTAGTGTATTAATTGGTTAAATTAAACGATGTATAATATAAATTCGACGATTGGATAAGTTGGGCGATATAATATATAAATATAAAATATTTATTATATCAGGTATTATGTCAGCATACTATAATAATTGGACTAAAGTATTAGGTGCGCTGTAGTATTTTAATGATTGCATGTTTTGCACTAGTTTATATGCAATACTTTTAGAGTTAAGTTAGTTAGTTAGTTAGTTAGATTTTATTGGCACAAGAGCCAGAAATGGCTATGCTGCGCCAGGCACTCTTTTAGAGTTAAGCATACATGTAATGGGTTGTTATTCAGAAGATTTTTTTTATATACTTCCTATTTGTATTTATTTTTAACGCATTACATTTATATGTTAACCCACTGATACACTAACGTAAACAAATGTAAACCGGTTTAAGTCGTAGAAAAAAAATAAAGCTGTATAGTACCGCCTGATAATTAAGATTTTACATAGAATCCTTAGTGCGTCTAATAATTTGGTCAGGAACTATAGATCCGATTCCGCATCTTGTACCACAAAACTTTGAATTATCGTTAACCATTAAGGCTTAAACAAATGTTATGTCAGTATTAGCAAATCAAAATGAAATTCCTGTATTTTAATTTTGATTTTTCATGTTTATCTAGTTTGATTGGAGAAATTCCAAGTACAGTTTCTTTTCTTTATGTTTTGAAAAGTTGATTTTGTTTTGTGTAGGTAGGAAAATGATACAATTTACACACAAAATTAATGCATGCAGCAAATACTACAGTCCCTGCCTAAATTATTAAACCCACTATAAGATTCAATGTAAAATCTTCATTATCACGTGATACTATACAGCAATATTGTTTTCACTCAGATGAAACCGGTTTACACTTGTTTACGTTCGTATATCAATTGGTTAACATTGTAATACAATACGTTAAAAATAAGTATAAATAGGAAGTATATTAAAAATTTCCTAAATAAAATCCCATCACATGCATGTTTAAATACAAAAGTATTGCATATAAATTCGTGAAAAACATGCAATTATTAAAAAACTACAGTGGGTATTATAGTGTGTCATATAATTTAGCCAGAGACAGTATATAATAAATTAATATAGAATTTTGCATTTAGGTAATTATGAAAAAATAGATAGTCAGAAATTAATCTGATGAAACTATAAGAAAAATATACTGAAACTAAATTTCTTACGAATATTTTATACGTAATTGATATAAATAAAAAAAGTCGAAACAAGAGAAGAAAAAATAAGGAAAATATGAAATAGCAATTCGCGTGAGGGAAAATTATTTCCCTTTTTGGGACTTCGAAGATTCAAATTACGTTTCAATTATGGTTTCAAAATGAGTTTTCTAAAAAACTAGATTTCGAAAACTTTCAGTTAAAGTGCATTAAAAATTGCGAAACGAAATATATAAATAAGGGAAATTTAATGAATGTTAATTTATTTATTGGAAAGAAGCGTTTTGTAAATAGATGTTTTTATTAAATTTGGTTTAAAAAGAAGCATTTAATTTCTGCACGAAATTTGATATTAATATATTTTCTGTGTTTTTATGCACTGTTAGAATTTTAATTCTAAAATTACGCCAAAATATTCGACTGCAGTAATTCAATCCAATTGATAGCCAAGTTCACTGTTAGGAACTACTCTAACTTAATGACAGTGAATAAAAAACTAAACGCTTTTGGAACTATTTACAACTACCATGGATTCAAAAGAGTAAAAATTAAAAAAGACTGGACTTGAGTTAGGAACTTTTGAACTTTTTACTGGGTTAAGTACATATTTTTTTTTTTTTTTAAATAGATTTTTTACATGCATTTTATGAAGTGCGCAGTAGAATATGACTAGTGGGGCCATCTATTGTGTGTGAGAGATGGAAAATATTAGATTTTGTGTCAAGCTGCTCTGTGATGCTGCCATTCATGCGTTAATGAGAATTTTTTAGTGCAATAATTCCAGGGTCACCAATTGAGGAGTGCAGAGCACTGGAAATATTTCATGTGTTGAAGGATGGACGGAATATTGTAGTGTCAATGATGGGATTAGAACTTTTTTGCTGGTTATGATATAGACAGATTTGCCCTTCTGGCTAAAGTGTGTACACAGGTGCAAAAAAAACTGTCTTTCTTTACCAACAATTTTTAAAGATTCTTTAGATGATTCTTCTCGAGGCGAGCGTTAACTGTGAATTCAAGTATTGCAACGAGATAGCTGGTTAACGTTATAGGGTGATAATTAACTGGGTCTTTTGAGTCTTTACCGGGTTTCAAAATCGGTACCACGACTCTCACGTCAATTAGAAGGTTACGCGTGTTCCTTTCACATTCTATTAAGTAGAATAAAGACATTGGATAAAGCCACAGTATTCAAATGGCGTTGCATGGATATCATTTTTATTATTATTCATTCAATAATATTAAAAAAACTAATTGTGAAGTATGCAATTTTTAATATCATTTTAATGAAAGTAATTTTAAATGGCAAAATGCAAAATTCGAGTGAAATCTGACGAATAGCTTCTGAGAAATCAAATTTTAAACAGCAGAAATTTTTTAAAAACAGATTTTTGCCACAGTTTTTTTTAAACTGAAATACGTCTATGATCTAATTTTTTAATATTTAAAACTTACTCCATTGCTGTATTATTTGGTTTTATAAAAATTTGTTAAAATTGGAAAGAAAGTATTAATTTTACTCTTGGTGGAAAAATGTCGCCAAATTGGCGATTTTAGAAAAAAAGTTTAATTACTTTTAAAATATTTTAGTTATTTGCCCAGATAAATCTTTTTAGCAAAATGGCATATACAGTTTAAAATTATAACTCTACCTCAAATGTAAAGGCACATAAATTGTGATTTTTTTCATTTTCCTCGGCGAAAGATTTTCGGAAAATCTTATGGGTTTTTGCTTTATGAAACTAACACTTATTCATTTTTTAAAAAAAAATTATTAAACTAAAACTAAAAATGAATAATACAGCTATTCAAATTTTAATCAAGTTATTTTTTTACATGTACTCACTCTAATAAAGTATCTTCCTTAATATTTTTTTTTTAAATATTTGGACATCAGTAATTGTAAAACCATTCGCTTCAACC
The DNA here is from genome assembly GCF_982258835.1 of Parasteatoda tepidariorum. Lineage (NCBI taxonomy): Eukaryota > Metazoa > Arthropoda > Arachnida > Araneae > Theridiidae > Parasteatoda > Parasteatoda tepidariorum. The sequence goes on from NC_141766.1 coordinate 49,763,483, forward strand.
AAACAGATACATTTCAAACATAATTAATAGAGTTCGTTGAAAGCCTTTTCCAGATAATCAACCACAATCATATTTTAAACATTTTCGCCAACGTTTATATAATTTGGCACGAAACTATTCAAAGTGATATGAGAGAGTGAAATTGAATTGAGTTATTGAATCGTAAAGTCTCAATAAGGATATTAAAATGACTGAATGCCATGAAACAAGTGAAGCAAAATTAAACTAGAAGATGAAACTAAACTATATTAAGCAATTTCATTCCACGAGATCATAGGATCTATTATCTTAAACATGCTGACATTGTTTCGATCGAAACATCGGCAAGCAAATTAGTGAAATGCTGGTATTTCTAGAAATTTAATTTCCTTTGTAACAGTTACATTTTCGAAATACAATTTAGTAACTTGATGCTGTTGCTGTCTTGGTAGTGCCTTTATAATACATTTCCCTTTAACCACCTTCTTTGCCTCAGTATATTTTATTATATTGAGTACAAGACGAGACATAATGTAATCCATGCTGGTTGTCCGTCGTGGGCGTAGAATTCTATACAAAACAGAACTCGCTACCAATAGAAATGAATTGAATTGAAATGAATGTAGGGTTTAGTCGCACAAGGTCTAAAAAAAGGACATGATACGCCAAACACCGCTACCAATAGAACTGGTCCCATTTCTTTCTGGCTGTTCCGGTGTTATGAGCAGTCGGGCTTTCAACCAACAGATGTTTTATTAAATTTATACTTTTAAATTTTATTCTATGTAACTCTGAATCAATAAATGTATTATGGTTTCCTGACCTTCCCGCCGGAGGTTTGTATTGGTGGATCGGGGTGTGGTGGCTGTCTCGCATCTGTCAGCCCAGTTTTTGGCCCGCTTTTAGCGCAGCTGCCAGACATTTGCTCTTGGCTCCGCCACCCTGTGGATTACTCAATCTTTACCATCCTATACGTACTGTGATACTCTGCTCTTGCTAGACTCGGGGCCCTGTGCTTGAGCTTTCACGAATTGCTTGGCCTTTCGTGCCACTAGGGGGTGCTTCGTAATGATTTAGTCATTAAAACTTTAGGCGTATTTTCCCTTTGGACCTGGGTCGCTGTTCTAAACTTCCTTATTACGAAGAGTAAATTTCTTTATATTAGTTAGTATATGCGTTTATTCAGTTATTTACTGTCTTGTCAATTCATCGTTTAACTGATTTGAAAATCAACTGACTACGAATAATCAAAGCTTTAAGAACATAACCAATGATTAACAAATTCGCTCATTCAATGATTTACAAATCTGTTGGATTCATTGGATTTTCAATCAGCCTAAATTACAAGCAGCATGATGTTGTTCAAGTCATAAAATGCAATAGACTGTAATGACTCGGATAACTACTTAGATCTGATAACACATGCCCAGTAAAAAAACTGACTTTTACTGATCGTATGGGAAATATAAAGCCAGGAAGACCACCAATTAGGTGGCTTGACTTGGAGGAGATGGACTTTCCGATAGTAAATAAGGAAACCTGTTAGAGTCTTGCTGTGGATATGGCAGGATGACAAAGAATACTTGGGAAAGTATTGACCTGTAACAGGCTGTAGTGCTTTGAGAGAAGAAGAAAAGAATTTACTCCCTACATCCATTATTTATACCACGAATAGTTTTGTTCATAATATTGATTGTAACAGCTCTATTGTTTTCATAAAAGCATTAAATGGTGATAGTAAGTATTATCTTTCCCCATATTAGTTATTTTAGATTTAGTTGAAACGAAAGTTAAGTTTTGCATCATAAACTTGGTATTGAAATGAAAATGTTATTAATAGTAATAACTAGATGGAATTAAGAAAACTAGTGTCTTAATTCCCCAAATAAGCGTTGGTTTTAAAATATGTTTATAAAAAGCAGAAAGGAATAATTTTATGCTGAAATAAAAGAATATATAAGGGGTGCTCAAAGGAAAATTTGACAAGTTGAATTAAAAGAATGATTTTAATACCTTTGTAGGATATTAAAAGAAATCGTCGTAGATATTATAACGCAGGCTTAAGTAGCAAATCTAGGCCTTTGCTGTGGAAAGATTAGGTTGCATCTGGTGGATACTATGTACAGCTTCCTCCATTTCGTCGTCTGATTGAAAACGTGCCCCCTATAATGCTTTCATAAGGGATCCAAATATATGGAAGTCACAAGGGGACAAATCTGGATTGTATAGTGGGTGCTCCAATGTTTTTCAACAGGAATTGCGTGAGGTCATATGGATTTGACAGGAGACGTGTGGGTGAGTATTGTAATGGAGAAGGTTGTGTGAAAAGCAGTGTTATTTTGATTGCATTCCATAGTTTTGTCAGAGTACCTGCAGTATTGCGCTGAATTGATAATCAACTGTAAAAAAATCCACTGTTATACCGATTTGGACGCATCCATATATATCAAGACTTTATTTCCGATCAATTTCCTCTACCAGGAACAGTTTTTACTGTTGAACGCCCCACGCATTGTAACCCTATTTGATGAGTTGGTACAGCTGAAGTTATTCTGACGCAATTGTCCGCTTTTCATGTGGGCAAACCTTAGATCTTCAAAATAACTACTTTTAAATACGATACTGGACTATTCATAATTTCTGTTTAAAAAATACTTAAGAGCCACGTCATAAATTCGATTAAAAAATAATCTCATTATCTTGTATATGTTTAAGAAACTGTTAGACTATTTCATGATTAGGAAGATATTTGTACACTCAATATTTATGGTCTTGAAATATATATGAATTCTTGACTTGTGATTTTTAAATATTAGAGAGTAACTTAATTTATAACTTAGAGAGTTAACTAACTTATTTTAAACTCAAAGATACAACCATTTTTTTCTTACCTGTGTATAGGAGATAAAAGCTACAATGTTCATTTTTGGGGTTAAGATTAAAGCATTAGTTTCCAATATAGTCTTTTTTTTTCAAATATGAAAAGCATAATTTTTTAAGCCTAAAAATAACAGATTTAATATCTGTAGAAAAAAACCATTAAACTTGAATTCATAAAAGCATCATCTGTGACAAATTGCTTTTCACCTCCGATACTCAGATATAGTCACTTATTAAAAATCATTCTATTAACATTTATATCAGCAACCATTTTCTTAAGACATTATGCAAAAAAGCAAACAATAAAGAAAATCCAATCAATATTATACTACAATACGTTATATACTTCTTATGGTAAAAATGGTAAAAAATATGAAACTTGCAGATATATTTTAGCAAAAAAAAAAAAACATTATCAGAATTTTGAGTTAGTTGTTAACAGGATTAGATTTGAGATAAACCTTTGAAATTGATATTTAACTTATTCTAAGAACACTGCAGGCTAATTTTAATCATTATGTTTCATTTCATCAATTCTCTAGTTCATGATAACTCATTGTAGGTATATTTTTATTCTAATGCATACATTTTTCAAATAAATTTCTGTCAGCACATTGCAGCATGCAAACAAGTTATTTCGGAATGCAAGATTCGATTTCAGATATTTAATTGTCATTTAAATACCTGAAATTTTGATCATTAAGAGTTCGATCTCATATTATCAAAACGTAACACTCGAGCGTTTCCTAATAATGGTACTTAATGCAGTAACAGTAGAATCCTTCGTAGGGCTTATTGTTCATATATTAGGCAGAGCAATACTTACTCTTAATGCTCTAATGACCCACTCTCTATGCAATGAAGCATCAAGAGACCAATATAGCTTCGATACTGTCGGATGTGCATTAAGTGCCTTAACAGGCATATTAACTTCGCCTAATCACTATTACTCAAAGATAGTTCATATATCAAAATATATATGATTGTCAGAGTATATTATTGAAGAGTTGAAATAGTTCTTTTTATTAAATTAATTCGATACACTTGGTGAATTAGTTTGTTAAATTTCCAAAAAAATATACTACTATCCAAGTAATCATTTTAAGGTTGAGATATAGGTTTTATTTCGTAAAGATCGAAGATTTCGTGCTTTGAATTCACGTTTTCGTGCGTTTGACAGCGATTAGATAGCAATTCCTGTTGCGTGTAAACAAAATACGACGACAAAAGATTGTTAGTTAATTTATAATTCTGGCGCTAGAGCCGAAATGTCTCTACCGCACCATTAACTTGGTATGATTTATTCATTCCTAGGTCTCTTGGTTTACACTAATTCAAATTGTCTACACTATATCAAATTATAAAACCCCATGTCCTTCCTGTAGAAGAAAATATTACCATGATGTTTACCATGATTGGTTGATTTGAGTTTATTGGCACAAGGGCCAGGCATGGCTATACTGCGCCAGCCACTAGGTTTATGATGAGTTCGTGTAAGGTAGGGTACTAGCAAACAAAATAATGCTGTCTTTGATATTTAAATTTGTAGCACAGAGTTAGAATGTATTACATGAAAGATATATATTAATTCTTTTTTTTGTATGTAGTTGAACTATGAAAGAGCCAGATTCGGCTATACTACTCCAGGGGTAAACGAGTAGGCATGTCAAAGACCAGTGTTTATTCGAAGACTTGAATATTGCTATTGAACCTTGTATTATTGCTTGTTTGATTCTTTCGATCTGAAAGTTTCACGAAATGAAAATTAATTTAGATTTATTTTGCGTAGACTAACTAAATGCTTAATAACTATGGATTATCTGAGCAAAATGTTTAAAATTATAATCGTTTAATTAGTAATTGTTCTTTCTAAGACATTTCTAAGTCATTATTTAAAAAAAAAGCAATTTCGTCGTGTTTAAGACAACATGAGATAATATCATCCACAAAAGATATTTTTTAATTTTAATACAATATTTTTTGTTTGTTTTTATTTTCCTTAAAATCTTCAAATAGACCACTGTAAAGAGACCACTATAAATATAAGGAGAAATCTCACATCTAGAAAGACTAATTTTTTTCTCTCTTTTGATTTCAGAAACTAATCATGGATTCTGCCAACTCAGTGTTTTTTTTGTTTTTTTTTTTAGAATAGGAAAAATTATTAAGGGCTGTAACGACTTAAAAGCTCTGACTTTTTTCTTTCATGGATGGATTTCTCACGTCATGTTCAATAAGAAACGGATGTAAAAAATGTCTTAGAAAACAATCATTAATTTACGTTTCATTTTTTTAATGTAATTGACTTCAAGAAAATTCATTGTCATTATAGTAACGCCTGTGTGTATTTTGGCTTAGTTTTTTTCAATATGCTTTTAAAAACATGTTTGATGTAAAGAAAGTTTGTTGCTGTTATTGGCTCAACGTTCAAACGCTCAATTTTCTACCAACGCTCTACCATAGGAAACAATTATTAATATAGAATTTATTTTTTTAATGTAGTTGACATTAAAAAAATTCTTTTTCACAATAAATACACCAGTGTATTTTTTTGCTTTTCAAAATGCTTGAAAAATATGTTTAATCTATAGAATGCTTAAAGAGTTTTAACTTAGGCGGTGCCAAAAGCCACACTGGAAGCATGATGGTTCAAAGCAAAATTTAACTTACACTTATATCTACAAGTTTAGTATTATGAATATGCTTTTTGTTACAAATGATCTATGTAAAAATGTTTATTGATAAACATTAAAATATGATTGGAAATTAAAACATTATTACTCCAATACTCAAGAGTAGGACTGGGCGATATAAGAAATTTTATATCGTGATGCATCGTGATATAGCGATGTATCGCGATATAGTATTTTAGAAATTCATTTAACTTGTAAGGCGCAGAAAGTCGGATATCTATCAAAACTTCATACTCAGATTGATTTAAATCAATTTATGAATTTGATGTATATGTTTTGCTTAAGAAAGATATTAATGTTGTATTTTCTAAAAATGATCGCGCAAATAACGAAAGATTTCTTAGTTTAAAAATAAATAATAAAAAAATAAATAAAATTGAAATTTATCAATATATTTACCTAACAATATAGAAAGAAAATTTGAAAAATAAGTTCGTTCAAAATTATTTAAACAAAGTGCTAAATAAATTAAACAAAAAAAAAAAAAACACTTTTAAAACAACACTATTTTTTATCATTATTATGTCACATAAATAATAAAGTTAAATTTAATAATTACCGAAGTCTGAACGAAAAAACAAAGTAAAGTTTAATTTCTTAAAAATAAAAACTGAAGAATTATGATATTCGATAATATATTCAACTGGCAATATTGAAAGAAATTTAAAGAACACGATTATACTCTTTAAAGAAACGAAGTGCTAAATGATTTTAAAAAAAGAAGTCACAATCGCAAACATTACTAATTTTTTTGAATAAACAAGGTTGATTGACTTATGTCCAAATCCAAAAGAGGAAAAATAAGTTTTGTTATAATTTTATTTATAAAAATGAAAACAACTAAAGATTTATAAATTTAAAATCAGTAATAAAAACCCAATAAATTATTATTTTATCCTAAAAGTTTTTAATAAATTAAAATAAAGTAAAAAATAGCCTAACAAATTTAATTACTTTTTAATTTAATTCTTTATGGGCACCTTAAATCAGATTTATAATAAATTAATTAATGTAAAATACTTAAACATATAATATCAAAATTAACTTTCACATTTAAAAATAAAAAAGAAAGTTTTGTTTCAAAAAAATTTTTACCTAAGTAATTAGGAAACACTTCTTTATATATTCTTTTCAATAATAGATTACGTTCAGAACAAGGTAACGACGGCTATCGCAAAGTCAGTCCCACTGAAAATAATCTACAAGAAACGATATCAAGTCGCGACAAAGAAGTAAAAAAAAACTAATAGGTGCGGAAACGAACAAGCGAGATCACGATATATGTTCTCAAAACTGATTCTGATTCTACCGCTCATCAATCAAGGCCGTTTCAATATAACAATACGTACATCGTCTTCCGAAGCGCGAGTTGGCATCGGAACGTAAGAGATCTTTGCGTGTCTTGTATCGCTATATCGTATATCGTTATATCGCTCGTCTTCTTTACTCGACCACTTAAATCAGATTTCTGATGCATCGCCTGAAACGAAAGTCGCTGTATCGGCCTGCCGATACAGGCGTTAAATCGATATGTCGCGATATATCGATTTATAGCCCAGTCCTACTCAAGAGTATAGGTAAATCAGAAATTTGACGATTTATTTTTTAACCAGCATTATATTTAAAAATTTATTTCATTAACATATACAAGATTTTTCGAAGCTCTTTTACCAAGGGAAATAAAAAAGCTACAGTTTAACTTATTTTTGCTTGAAGCAAAGCTATCCTTTTAAACTGTAAATGCCATCTTACTGTAAGGAATAATTATCTGGGCTTTACAGCAGACAAATAACTGAAATACTTCAAAAGGTATTAAACTTATTTAAAAATTGCTAATTTCACGACATTTTTTCATGCAGGTGAAAATTGTCAAAATCAATGCATTATTAACATTTTTGGCAAATTTTTAAAGTACAGCTCAGATGCTACAGCATTTAAGTAAGTTTCTAAATACTAAATTAGACCACAAACGCTTTTCGTTTTCTTATTACTGTTGGTTTTTTCCTTATGACGTTTTGCGCCTTTTGCAGAAAAAACGGAGAGTGCTGGCTAAGGATAGACTAAACTTGACCATACGGTCATGAGTACGTAACTGTTGCAAACGGACGTCAGCTATGAAAATAGCATATTATTCGCAAAAAGCATCATTTCTTGCTACTACAGAGCTTTCGAAAAACAGATGTAATACAGCTCGAAGACCTGAGCAGCTTGTATCTACTTGTATGCGACTTGTATGCACACACAGCTTGAATGTGCTAATTTGCGAGGAAAGTTATTGTGGTCCGTGAGCAATGCAGGTGGCATTGCCAGATCACTGTGTTGTGATACTGTTTAATGTACAGTGCGTAAAACAAGATCATCCTGAATAAATTTCATTGTAATGATCGGATTTAAATGTATTTGGTAGCAATCTTAATGATTACAGGACCTCAAATAGGCTTAATAATTAGTGCTAAATATTAAACGGAGAAAAGGGACTTTCGACATTTTTTTCTTATTTGGATTCCTGGAAATATAGGGGTAATCAAAATTTTAAAAAATAAGAGTCGTATATTCACGTATATGCACATTTGTATATTAGTCGTAATAATCTGTTTATTGGTTTGAATTATTGGCATTAAAGTTGATAATGGCTCTATTACGCCAAATACTTGGTTTGAAATCAAAATTTAAATAATGAGGCTCGAGACCAACTAGAAATGCTTCAAAATATAATTTAAAATAAACATACGCAGAATTGTGTAAAAAGGTAAATGAATAATACAATACTTTAAAAACTTGAACTTCTGAAACGATAATAATTTTTATTATTATTTTACAACATTATGCTTCGTTAGAAAAGTATTCCTAGTGCAAATCTAATCCTCTTTGAACTTCATTATCATAATCAATAATTCTTAATTTACATGCATGACACTTCTTTCAAGAAAATAAATTATAAAAACTAAAAACAGTGACATATTGTCAATAATCACATAACATCTCTATCAAATATTCAAATTTCTTTCGATCTCGGTCACTCGCTTCGCAAATTTATGCAAAATATTCAAAACGGTCGGGTTCCTGAAAAAAACAGGAATCAACTAATCGCTCAGAAAACTTTTCCCAAAAATATTGATATTCTTCTCACTCTTTAACGAAGAAAATTACGTTCTTACAGTGAATAGAACAAAGAAAAGAAGGAATGAAACAGATCAATGGAAAAATACCGAGAAAGTTTACAAACTTCTATATCGAACCTGAATCTTGTTATCTACCTACGGCTGTTCCTTGTTATCATGTAATCACATTTTCTTCTTTAGTCACATAGAAGTAGTGAACAAAAAAACACAACTAAACCATACGAAAGATGCTTCAGTTTTTTTCGAGAATATTGTAAGCATATAAAAAAGGGAAATAGAGGACTCGATGAATTGGAAACAGAAATAGAATATAAATTGGAGAAAACTGTATCGTAACCTTTTATCCGGACTGTTTAAAAAGAGGCTGAATGATCTTTGTATTTTTTTCTGTATAAACGTTGTTATAAAAACTTCAAAGAAGAAAGGGAAAAAGTGCAGTGAATTTACTTATAAAGGTTAAAAGACTGGAAGTGCTTACTAATATTTCTATCTTTTGATTTATTGAGAATATTGACCAATTGTCCTATATTCACTTATATGTTTTTTCCGTTGGCTTCTTGTTAGCGCTTTTTGGTATCAAACAGAAAACGCTGCATTTTATCGCAACGAATGTTAATTTAATTTTGCATTTATTTAAAATGTATAACTCCTATTAACAAAACTTTTCAATTATAATATTCTATTACAAGATAGCAAGTATTTATTTTTGTTGAAAAGAAGCGATTGTTTAAGTAAAGAAAATACGTCATACCTGTCAATTCTTTTTTATTTCTATATTTAGAAAGGTATCAAAATTTATGCAATGGCAACTTATTTCTGTTTGAATAAATAAGATTTAAAATGATTTTGATTACCATTATATTTAAATAATTTGAATATATATGTGATAAGGACTCTCTGACAAAATTTTCGATGTTGTGGCCAAATTAAACGCTTACAATTTACTTTATAATTACCAAAATTAGTTGACAATTTACATTAAAATAGCAATTTTCCACCATTGGGAAAAGAAGCCTTTTTTGATCTTTTGAAAAATTCATTTGATTCCATGATTCGTCGCTGATCACGAAAATGTTCCATTCGATCGATGTCCCATCTTGTCATGCGACACTACTATAAACGGAGGCAACAATAGGTGTCAATAACAGCACACGTAATAGACGCTATGATTTCATATGGTGCCTTCAGTCTGATGCCTTATGAAGGTAGGGGCTAACACCGGGGCTTAAAGGTAAGGTGATGTATCTGGATGGCTGACAAGGGAACAATTTGCGCAATGTGTGCGCTTTATATGATGTGACGGTTTTCTTCACAATTGGTCTGTCGAGCGCGCTCTGAGCCTGCTTGCCGTATATACGACCTCTCTCTTTTTCCACTGGCCCCAACATCTCCTCACAGTAGAACCAGAACAGCTAAAGTGGCTGGCTTTTGGTGAAGCTGACCACCCGGCTTATATCATCCCGATGATCCTTACCCTCTGTAATTGGGACAGTTGCTCACATTGTCTTCAATGGCGGCGTAATGTTATCTATATTTTAAAAAATGTCCTTCTGCCTCAGATTGATTAGATCTGCTTGCCTGTGTAATACTCCAAAGAGAATGGAAGTTCAACATCTTCTGTTGGCATCGCGCAATATTACGGTTGCATTTCTAATAATTTACGTATTTGCCCGACACGTACCTTGATGTCAAACTTCGTTACAATCCCACGATTCCTTTTTGGTGGGTTAACTTCTTATGACAATGAGTGTATTTAAGAAGATTTGAATTGCATATAAAATCATACTTTCTAATTTGTATTGTTAGTAATCCCGCATCATAGTTTATTGGCAATTGCTGAATTCTGAACTTGGTTTTAAACCCCAGCAGTTTAATTGAATTAAATTGTACAATGTCCAAAAAAAAGATATCATGCACGACAAATTAAGAGACATTATAAGCACATACTAAATTCCCATTTAGTCATCAATTACACCACAATAAAATAGCTAGCAGGCCTGATATAAGTACATTTAGGGTATTTAAATGTAGTGGTAGGTAAAATCAATTCATTAAAAATCTTTTAAAATAAGTGTAAATGTATACATCTATACATCTTTTAAAATAAGTATAAATGTATACATCTATACATCTTTTAAAATAAGTATAAATGTATACATCTATACATCTTTTAAAATAAGTATAAATGCATACATCTAGTATAAATGTAGACATCTTGCTACCGCATAAAATATAAAATCTTCCGCAAAATGCGGAAGAATTGAACAAAATATGTTAAACATACAACACCTTTCAAGATTGATCAGAAGATCAAGCACTCTTTACAAATATAGATACGTTTTTAATGAAATTTGCAGCGATTATAAAAAAGTTAACCCAAAAAATTTCTTTTATCTTATTTTACATATTTTATCTTCATTTTATCATTTTAGAAATAGATAAAATTTTGAAAATTAGCGCTTATATAATACGATGTTTTTAACTTATTTTTTAAACTATCCACAACTTTCTATACTCATAAGTTAAAAAAATCATCTAAATTTGGATCTATTTTTATTTTATTGAACTGCATTAATGTAGTTCGTAAGATTTTTTAAACAAATATTTTTTCACAAAATGGCGGATTTTAGAAAAAAACTCAAAAAATGTCATAAAATAATTTACATTTTCGTGGATTGCTTAAAACCAGTCTACCCAATTGAACAAATGCATACATACAACAAAAACTACAATTATTGCGAACATTGTGTCAAAATTAGAAGTAAATAGGTTGGAAAATGTACTAATTGGAGATACAGTAAGTAAAAGGCATAGTTCCGAGTAAATTGCGTTAAAAGTTTCGTAATCAATAATCCATATAAATACATGCCATTTAGCAACTAACTAAAATGCATCAATACCAGGTTCATAAGTGGTTTCTTCTCCATTATTTCCAGCAGTCTCAAATGATAATCTACTCCCTTTTTTTGTCGATCTACCTTTACGTGACACTTTAAGTTTATTTAGAGTAGCAGCCGAAATTCTATGGTCATCTTTAATTAGAGCATACTGTTTGCTTGCTGGGCCTATATTTATTTCTAATTGTTCCAAAACTGTAAATAAACCTTCAATAAATTATTAAGGATAATTAAGTTGCAATTTCAACTACTATTTATATTGAAGCACCGTTAATTCTTTCTTCTAACAAAATTTACACAAATTATTTCAATGAAATAGATAAAATTATAGCTTTTAGAAAAAAAATTTTCATAGAAGAGAGCAAACCAATTATCTACTCAGCGCACAATTTCACCTGTTCTAGCATATTTCAGCACGTCTGGCCTCACGCGCAGCGTTCTACGTTAGGCTGTAACTTTTACATTTTTACGATAATCAATCCTATATTTTGGTACAATATTTTAAAAAGGACTGCAATATTTTTTCTTCCTTTTTTTAAAATTTTTACTGTGTTGTTACCCCTCTCAGTATTACTTTTGGCTGCCTATATATATATATTTAATAAAACTTGCATAAATTGTATTTTAAGTGGATACAAGGTTCAATCTCTATAAGGTCCAAAAAAGACATACTTCACCAGTCAAAAGGTTTTGAAACACATCAAACAGTAATGCACGTAAAACAAAGTTATCTACTTGAAATTACAAATTGAGCGATGGCATCATTACAATAAGCCTAATTACTTTTTTCTGAAAATACCATTATTCTATACTAAATATTTTTAAATTTGTCTATTTTTAAAAGTTGTGGTCTTTGAGTAAGAAGAATGGATATAAAGAACAATAAAACCAATTCCAGAAATATCTACTGGGATTGATCGGTTATGCATTTTTGGAGTTTAGAAAACTCAATATTTTATAAACTACATATTTCGAAGAGTAAAGTTTTGTCTAGAGAGACTGTAGTAAGCATGTTGAGAAAAACAACATATTCAGATTTCAGCAAAGTGTTCTTAACCGTAATACCCATAGGATTGTTGCTAGATCTTTTGGATGATTGCTTATACCAATAACTCAAATGCATCCTATTCTTTACATGATACAATAATTTTTGCTATAGAAACACAGGTTGAAACTTAGCATTTTTCATGGTGTCAGATTTAAACATTTAAAGTTTATTTTGTATTACTTCAATCCTTATTGTTTGGAATCGACTATTATTTAACAACTAACAAGATCAAATTCAACGATTGTTTTATTTGACATTACAAAGAAAAGAAAGAAAGGAAGAAGGGTGCATTTATTTGTTAGCCATAAGTTTCAGAATAAATGGAATAAATATTACAAGTTCAAAGTTAATATAAAGGTATAATTTTTTATTTAAGGATATAACTTTAAAATAAACTAATGGTACTGACTAAAACTTTTCTCCCTTAATAAATTGCAAGATGATTGAAAAGTAATTTTTCAAGCATTTTGATTATTTTAAGACTTCTTATGATCTTTGTAATGGATATCAAATGTTGACTTATAAAACAGAAATGAGTAATTTAAAAGCAATTATTTTGAATGTCAAACATATTACTTTATTTCTTGTTATTTATTTATTTGTGTTTTTAATAATGTCAAAATTTGATTGTATTCTTTTCATATTATATTAGATTTCGAAGCTTAAAAATAGTTATCAATCACCATTCATTTAGAAATCGTAGTTTTGGAAATTTGTTTTTGTGTTCAACTTTATATGCCACAATCTAAAGTATTCAATAGATTTTCTTTTTTTGAAGCTAGTTTTACTTCTAATACCATTTGATCAGTAGAAATTTAGTCCGTTCCGGTTCTTTATTATTAATATTTTACATTAAACTTTTTGCCCTAGAAAGTTTAGATTCTGTGCAATTATTACTAAAAAATTCTTATTATTAAAAACAATGTTGCATTTTTGCTCTTACTTGCTTTGAACAAAAGGTTTTAGTTCATAATTTGAATTAATATTAAATTTCAGCAAGCTAAAAAAATGCATCTATTATTTTTCTTAAATGAATAAAAAACATATATACAACTCAGTGGCATGACAGTCCATAGATCGGCCAAGACCTACAGTTTTCTTGACCTTGGGCTCTGGGGTGCAAGAGCAGATGTTTCGGTTAGTTGGTCAACCGAACGCGAAACCCCCAGTGTTTAGTTCCCAAGCATGCTTGATACTCATTTATCGACCCACTGAAGGGATGAAAGGCTGAGTCAACCTTGCCCGGCACTAGGATCGAACCCAAGACCTGTGGCGCAGGGGCGCGAAGCGCTACCTCTTAGTCACTGAAAAAATATTGACTATAGAAACCATTTTTATTCTTACTTGCTTTAAACAAAAGCTTTTGGTTCACAATTTGAATTAATTTTAAATTTTAGCAAGCTAAAAAATGCATCAATTATTTTTTTAAATAAATAAAAATAATATACAAAGCTGTGTTAAATACCTTGATTACGGAAATCATTATTTGTTTCATTGGTCATAAATTCGTATCAATTTATAAAAATTTATGTAAGGAGGATTCCAAGGGTGCGAAAAAGAAACAGTTCTAAAATATTCTTAAATATGTAACTGTTTCTGAATTTTCCTAGTACCAAATATTCCTAAGACTAATTTTTCTCATAAACATGAAAAAAGCTTTGAAATTATAATTTTCACTTGTCCCTTCAACTGTGGAGTCACCCATATTCAAATGAAATATTCAAGATATCACAGAAAACTGCACATCGAGTTCACATAAATTTTTAAAAAAATATGAATAAATATTTTTTGGTACGAAGTGTTTTCTGAGATTCATTTTTAATTGTTTCTTTCACAAGTATGTTTCAAAACGATTCTTTCAAATGAAAAAAGTATTTTTTCCTAAAATCAAAACGAATTGCACTGTTAAAATTGAACTTCCAAGAGAATTTTTAATATTATGCAATATACAGATTCGAAGCAATTTTATTAAAATGCTTTTCATCATAAATTTTCTTTTCCCTCTTACATTTTCTAGTGAAAACAATATGTTTTTAAATTACAGTTTATTTTCTTACATACATTCGAATTGTAATATAGAGGTCGTGCGAAGCGTTTAAACACCTTTAAAGAACAAAGAATTCTTTCTGAAACAAAGAGAAATATTTTAATATTGTTCCTAACAAAAGTTCATGCTTGCTTAGAAATATTTAATTGGTTTTAAAATGCAGAAGAATTTTATACAAAATAATTAACTTGTTGACTTTCAGTTCTCGTTCCGCATTTTAATTAAATTTAGTTTAACTAAACGCTGGATTTAATGGGATAAATGTTGAAAAATTATCTTATGTTAGAAAATTGTTTGAAATCGAAGTCTATCGATTTTTTTAGTTGGTCACATTCTGGGAACTCATTTGGTTCAAACAATAAATGATATCAATACTAAATACAGAAAAATATTTTTTAAAAACTTCAATAATTGTGCCACTGAACTCTACATTCAATCAAAGTCCAAAAAGAATACAATTAACACATACATATTTTAAACTCTACCTAGTAGGGTTTGTTTACACTTTTAATCAGCACATATAGTGCTAACTCATTATGGTAGAATAAATGGATGTCAACACCATAACATTTGCTCCATCTCCTATTCAAAATTGTTAAATATTTCCGTGTGTGCGTGCGTGCGTGTAGAAAAACGCATGCGAGAGTGAAATAACGTATAGTAGGGGAGAGTGGGGTCAATTCTAACAGGGTACGATTGTAACAGACAAAAAATTTTGAGTGTCTGGTTCTAGATTTGGTTCCTAGGTGGCGAACAAGATGTATTCAATAAATCTACATGTACACCCCTGCTGGCAACCATTTTTACATACTTTTGAAAGAGTTACATCACAAAAGATATTTTCACGCTACGTAAGTACTTTTTTTGGTATTAGAATATTATATTGTAGCAATGTAATTTTGTTTAAACAAATAAAAGTTTTTAACCGAATATGTAAGTGGACACCTTAATTAACATTTCAATAAAAAAAATTAGTTTAGTTAATTAACTAGCATTTTTTTTTAAAAATGAAGCTGAAATGGCTTCTTGGGGACGATTGTAACAATAAGTAAAGGGACGATTGTAACAGCTGAAAATAAATAATCTTATGTTTGCAAACCATTATTTAACTCTTTAAAAACCACCAATAGTTTCCTATATCATTTATATTATGTTGCATGTGCATTATTTTATTTGTCACCTTTCACAGCATAAATTAAAATTTTTAACCCCTTAAAGTTAAAAGTTTAACCCTTTAGGTCTCTGCTCATTATTATTTTTACTCCTAAACTATCACTACTATTTTGATCAATAAAAAAGTACATCACAACTATGATAATATGTATAATTAACTATGTTTTCATTGAATTTATGAACTGTTACAATTGACCCCGTAAGTGGGGACAATTGTAACAAGTGCACGACTGTCAAAAATTGCTAATAACTAATATAATAACATTTAAAATAAGGTATTTATTTTTTTTACTAGTAGAGGATAGTCTACTTTACTCGTCTGTCAATTAATACTAATAATATATTGGATTTTTTGCTAGTTAAAAACTGTTAAGTAAAAAATGTTACAATTGACCCCACTCTCCCCTACTGATAGCGTACAATACTGTGACCGTTTGGAGTACAATTAATGGGACTGCGTGCGAAAATATTTTCAAAAATATGCTTGTTCCAATTTTAAGTATTTCATTTTAGCTCATACTTTTTTCTCAAATATAAGGTATCTTGCAAATAGGACAAACTACAATGACTGATTGATTGATTGAATGTAGAGTTTAATGGCACAAAATCCAAATGTGAACATGCTGCGCCAAACAATATGTTTATACATGTCAAAATTGAAGTGCATACTTATTTTCCTAAATATAATTAAAAATTGATAAAATCATATACAAACAATCAACGGTAATATTGGAATAAAATCACGTCAAAGTTAAAACACAGTAAAATAGTATAAAAGTAAGAATATCCTTCTAAAAATGAATAAATTCATGAACAGAATAAACTTATATACAATTTAAAATGCCAATAACACGTAAAAATGCAAAAATGTTCGGATGATGACAGTCACCTAACAAATCTCCCATAGATAAAATAGAACTGCCAAAAAAGGCAAGACGATGTCTGTTAAAATACGGGCAAGTGATTAAAATATGGTGAATCGAAAGTAAAACATCACAAGTGTTGCATTGAGGTGGTGGTTCACCAAACAACAAATGTAGATGGGTCAGTCTGGTGTGTCCGATTCGCAGACGGGTAAGCTTAACATCAGCACTACGTAGTCGCAACACAGGGAAGGGTTCCAAATTTGACTTATGAGCGTGCAACTTATTATTCACTTGGTTATCCCACCAAACTACAATGACATTTGTCAGTTTAAATTCAAACCAGGTGTTCTGGGAGGAAAAGAATTATTGTCCGTTACACGAATTTGTTGCAAGAGTTTTTTCCCTGTCAAACATTTAGAATATAGTCTAATTTAGGACCCCCTGTTTTTAAAGAGCGTGGAAAATGTATGTTATAATCATATATGGCAACGTTACTTTTAAAAAGTAACGAGTAAAAGTACAAGTATTTTTAAAAAAAGTAACGAGTAAAAATTAAAAAGTTCTTATTTTAAAAAGTAACGAGTAAAAAGTACAAGTAAAAGTACAAGTACTAAACAAAAAAAGTAAAGTACATTTCTAGGAAAGTGAAAATTCAAAGTAACCTAAAATTTCATTGAATAATATTCTTATGTTCTTTATTGTTTTTGCAAAATTGTTGCTATTTATTTAATTATTTTTAATTTTGAAAGTTATGGACATTAATTTATTTTTAAATTCGGAAGAATATTATGATATAATTTTATAATATAATCGTATAATATAATTTTATAATACAATCGTTTTAATATCAAACTTTTTATGGATTTGCACGAAAAAGAAATTTTATCTATTGATTTTAATTTTTAGTTTATTATTTTTATTTATTTAAATTACCATTGATTTAAAATTGTTTTACTCTATAGAAACGCGTTTTGAAAGCACAAACATAAACAAAGCAAACACGGGGTTTCAGATAGCTTTGTGATCTTTGAGCTAGTAAAAAATAATTGAATGTGCAGTATAAGTTGAAACAGAACAGTCTACATTTTTATTTTCAGCAATGGCTAATGCTGAAGTCATGCGAGAAAATCATTTTCCGAACATTTCTGCCTGACGGCATAATTAAAATTTCTAAACGAATTTTAGTATCAGCGGCTAAATTAATACCTTAGAGTTTTCAAGAGTTAAAATAGTAATTATAATAGTTTTCAATATAGTTCTGAAGTTCTTAGAGATTTGACTGGGCGTTCCTTGACAAGGTCAGGCATAAACATAATTTTAGTAAAAAAATGTACTAGGTAAAAATGTATTAAGACAAAAATGTATTATTAGTGAGTTCAGAAAGAAAATTGAAAAACGTAATAACAAAATCCAACATTTTTTATTTAAAATGTATTAGATATGCATAAAACTCGAAAATGAATGAAAATAACTTGTGTATTAATATTTTTATTCATTTTGCAAAATATTTGCATTTCGAAAGTGGTGTCACTGAGTCTGCTACGAGAATTTCTCAGAACGTGCTTAGCCACGCTGAATAAGCGCTCCACGGGAGCACTAGAAGGTACTGCAGTATTATATTTCATATATAATTTTTTTACGATTGGATATCGATTGGATTTTTTTTCGAACGCTTACCGAGTTTTAGAAAAAAGTAACGATTTCATTCAACATTTCCGTTACAAATACTTGTACTTTTTCCCTAAAAAAGTAACGAAAGTACAAGTAAAAGTACCAAATTTAAAAAGTAACGAAGTACAAGTAAAAGTACGTACTTTTTACTTGTACCGGCGGTACAAGTAACGAAAGTAAAAGTACTGCCATATATGGTTATAATACATAATAAATGGTATTCTTAAGATTTGTTTTTTTAGTTTTGAAATTTTTAGATTTCTAATTACTGTGTGAAGCAGTATTATTTTTGAAAAATGTTCTTTTTTTACCAGCAGAACTTTTTACTGGAAATGTCTTTTACTGGTCCAATAAAAGTCACAGAAAATGAAAGTTCTCTAAGTACATATGGGTAGTACATTTCCAGGAAGTGACAGCTTGCAATCAATTTTCAAACTTGTACGTTATTCAGAAACTCAATCTATTACAACTAAATACATCTTAAAACTTGTTTGTAGATACGAAAAAGCAATAAAAATTCAAAAAAAAACAACATAAAACTTCTTTAATATATATTTTCGTTCCAAGGAACTGCTGAATTCATAGGTTGACAGGTAACTAGCATCCGATATTTGAAGGCCTACTAAGAAACTTTTCTTACTCTCTTGGGATAAAGAGGGAGGCGATGGCAGGACTTGTAAATTTTTCTCGCCCTCTTCTTGAAAGAAATGGCCATTTCTTAGCTCCATATCTTGGCTCTGAAGAAACATTTCACCACGGTTATATGGCTTAGGAAACTGTTTAGCCAAGAGTTACGGCATTTTATTTCTTTTTGAAAGAATCACTCTAGCTTATGCGGAAATCGAAAACATGTGTGCGGATAGTTTCAAGTCATTTTCCCCTAGTTTTATCTATTACACTTAAATAAATTCTTTTACATTATTTTGTATATTGTTATTAGTAAAAATTAGACAACGCTTTTGAATCATTACAAAATTAGGATTAATGAAAATTATTCGATGATTTCTTTTTCTTTCCTTCTTTTTCAACGAAACCTAATAGAGTGGTTTAAAAGTATGTAATTACTTATGTATGCGCTTTTAATGCTAGTAATATTTATTTGCGATTGTCTAACTAGTTATTATTATAACTTAAAATATTGAAATGATTTTAAAACTTAATACATTAGTTTTAGATTCTTGCGAGAGACTAAACCACCCTGAGCACTTGCTAGAGAGAGTGAGTGATGTAAATTCTTGGTGCAAGAACCGTAATTTGACTATAATGTGCCTAAAACTAGGTTAAAATTTCATATAACTTGGTTGAAATCCAAGCACTAGGTTAAAGTACTTACCCAGAATTATAATGCAAAGTTAAACATGAAAATTATTTAAAGTCTTTAAAGTGGCAGCTTCTTGCAGATAGTGGCATTAAATAAATTCTTTATATATGCAGTAATTTGAAGTTTTGAAGTAGAAAAAATACAGTTACGTTAGTATTTTTAAGTAACGAAAAAAATGTTTCAAGATGAGTTTTTTTTTTAATATGCCATTTGTTTTTTAAATGAAAAATATAAAAATGGGAAGGTTATTTCAATTTATATGCAAAACTGTAGTAGGGCCATTTCTTTCACGAGTCCCCCTTCTTTACAAAAACAAACTTTTAATCCCTCTTTAACCTATAAAATGTTCAATTTAAAGCTATCAAAAATCTAAGTAATATTAAGAGTAATAAAATATATCAAACTCAAAAAAATATTCTTCTGACAGTAAAAAAAATTTACAGAAACGAAAAAGATAAAAAAAAAAAGTAGTTAAACATTTTTTTAAAATATCTAATTCTAACATTTAAATGTTCTAGCAAAGAAGGAGAAGAAGCAAATAAGTAGAAATTTATTTAAGTAAATATTCACTAAATATGTTTAATAAAATTATTTCAATAATAATTTTAAGTGATTCTTCTTTTAAGTTCCATGATGAGTTATCATCTTAAATTAACAATGTAAATCCTTTGTTCCTCTGGTGGTCATTTTATTCCCCTCCTCTTTTACTACCTGGTGTTAAAAATCCAAACAGAAAATAATTGCTATGAAATTACCTAAAACAACTGGAATATCAATGCTAAAATAAAATTAAAATTTTAGTTAGTCAGTAAACTGGAACTAAAACAAAACTATTCATGTTCCTTAAAATAAAAATGTTTTGTGAATAAGTAATTTATCGTAAATCGATCAAGAAATCTGGAAAAAAAATTTTATTTTTACGCGTTCTTTGTTCTCTTAAAACTTTTCCATATTTTATAAACATAATCGGCCGAAAAATAAAGTTATATTTCGACTGTTTATTCGAATATACCTTTCTCTATAACAACTTTTACAATATATAAAAACATTACAGATGTCAAAACATCAGCTAAGCTACAGAAAAACTATGTTAAATAAATAAATAGTATTTTGGATCAAAATTTGACAAGAATTGTCAAAATCAGACAATAATAAAAAGGCATTTAAAATATAATAGAGTAATACTGTAAGTTTGTAAAGAACAAGTTTGACTGACTTATGCATGCAACAAAAATTGAGATTTTCCCTTAAGGATTTTGCAAGCTTTGTTTTTCCTTAAAATAATCCCTTCAGATTTATAATCGCATTATTTTATCGAAACATTTCGCATTCTTTTCAGTTAGCAGCATAAAAATACAATGCAATTATCCACTGGAATTAAATTAACCTATAAACGAAATTCATCAAATAGCATATTTCATTTGTAAAAACAACCTAGCTTTAAATGCATTACTAAAAATAATAATAAACAAAACCGTAATTTTGAATAACAGGAATGTAACTTTTTAATTATCTTTAAATCAAGATATCGATTAAATATCACATTTATTTTATAACAAACAGAAAATCATTTTCATTATTCTTTCTGAAAAAACTAACATTGTAACGATAAGGAAACTAAAACACTACATTTGAATAAAATTATCTTATAAACACAATAACATCAAGTAGCCTATTTCATATTTATAAGCAAATACTAAGTAATTTTCAGTACATTATTAACTCGCGAAACAATTCCAGATGTTATTCACCTAATGCTAGAAGTACGAAGTAAATGTATTGTATTGAAACTGCTTAGATAAAGTTCGGAATCTCAAACTTATCGATATATCAAAACTTCCTTCTGGAAAAAAATGTGGAATAAATTATGTTTGAACTCTTTTTGCTGCAATTTTGATCGTCATTTTCCCCTATTCTCTTAGGGGAAAAAATGATTCCCTACAAAAATAGGGAAAAATCAGGCTCGAAATACGAAATGTTGATCTAAGTGGGGAAAAACATCGGAGAATTTTCCGGATCAAAAACCGATCAAATTCCGATAGATTTTTTTTTTTTTAAAAAAAAGTAAATCTAAGATTTCGGGATGAAATATTTTTGTCTAGTTCAATTGAGATAAATGTGAATATTCCGTAACGATTTTCATTTCTTTGATCTGAGGATGACGTGAATAAAATATTCATTTTAGGGGAGAAATAATGTAAATTTCGGATAGGGTGTCATATTTCTCAGACCATATCCACTTATTTTGGATCTTTTATTCGAATAATTCTTGGAAAGCAGGTATTCGCTGGCAGAAAGTGATTGATTTAGTCGAATTCAAAAGAAACTGAATGGAAAATTTTATTATACTTAAAAAATATTAAAACGGAAATTTAATGTTTTTTTTCCTCTCTTTAGGACAATTGATGAATTTATTACATTGCTTGTGGCAACTTAAAGCTAAGCTAAAATCAATATAAATGATAGGCTGCAAATTTTCCACTTTTTATTTGGGAAAAATTTTGAATATGATATTAATTTTACTCTTAAATGCCACACTTAAAGCCATTTTTTTTTTGTCCCGGCTGATTTAATGGAATTCTTAACTAAAACATTTTATCAAAAAATTTCTCTCGATTTTGATTTTTTTTTGTAAAGTAAGTTCAAATATAAATATTTAAAAGTCTATTCAAAGACTTAGTCAAATAAAATGTAGAAATATTACTGTAATTAATTATTTACAAGAAAATCTTAAAAACATATTTTCTAATGAAATGGAATTTTTCGCCAGAAATTTGATAAAATAGATTATTATTATCAAAATCGCATTCTTAATTAAAAATTACATCTTAAAGTTAGTTAATTTGAGCCATTTGTAAGTTAGTTTGAGCCATTTGTGGCTATACTGCACCTGCAACTTTACATTCTACATCTAGGTAAATCATATATTTAATAAATTGTTGCAAATGCACTATCCAAATCTGACGAATCACAATTGAAGAAGGCGGGAGCACAGAACTTTTAAATCTGTTTGATTGCAGTTAGTTAGTTTGAGTTAGTCAGTTAGTTGCAGATTGAAGTTAGTTTGAGCCATTTGTCACAATACTGCACCTACAACTTAACATTTTACATCTAGGTAAATCACATATTGGATAAACTGTTGCAAATGCACTATCCAAATCGGACGAATCACAATTAAAGAAGGCGGGAGCACAGAACTTTTAAATCTGTTTGATTGCAGGTCTAAAGTTCGGGGTATTTTTAACGATCGTCTTTCAACTCCGTTCGTAAAGAAACAGGTTTTAATATTTCGTACACTAGTTTTCTTAACTTTAAATCACAAAAAATTTTAAGCGTGAAAAAATAAAAAATGTATTTTAAAGCTTAATTTGCGATTATCTATGTATTCAAGTTTTTGTTTTTATTTTTAATAAAGATTCTAAAGTCTTATTGGGGACAATCTTTACCGAACACCTTGTATATGAAATATACAGTAAAAATTAAAATCATGGTGGTGTGAGTTAATAAGTGGTTTCTTAACAAGATTTAATTGTGCTAGTTGTTACAATCTAGTAGCTCAATTACACATTGAACTGGATAAGCTATACAAAACAATGTTTAAACAATAATTATATTAATTCTAACCATAATAAATTAATTGCGTATACAAGGTAATAAATAATTTGTTTTTACTGAAACAAATGAAACCTTATTCATCCGTAAATAAAGCTTTTACAATTGCAAAATCACTGATGTAAGAAATTAAAATGCGTAAAAACGTGAATCATTCATTCCACGTCAAAAGTAAAAAGTGTTGCGTATGTTACAGAGCGATGAGTAAGTAAGAAGTTACATAAGTGTTATATAACAAACTAAGACTCCATCGCAGACAATGACTTGATTTTATGATTACCAGGAAGAAACTCCAAATACCATTCGAATTGAATTGAATGTAGGATTTAATGGCACAAGAACCAGAGAGGACATGCTGTGCCAAACACACGATTTTAAAAACTTATTAACACTAGCTTTACGGACGTTTCTTATATACCTATCTCTATGAACACGCGTCAATTTGACGCATGAACGAATACATATAACAGCACTTTACAGAGATGCCAACTTGCTCCGGACAGCAAATATATATTTTAAAGTGGTAGTTTGTAAATTGGGATTCTTGGTTAAATAAATTCAATTTAGTAGATTTTTATCCACCACTATTTCTAAATAATTCCTAGGCTTACCACTTTATATTTGCCACTTTATATTAGCAAAATCCACTTAGTAGTTATTTACCGTTTTTTTTAATTATTTTGGCGTGTCCGGAGCAGTTGGCATCTCTGCACTTAAAAAGCAATGCAATTATATACTATAAGAAGAAAAAAATAAAATATGGATAGATATTTATGCAATATTCTAGTATTTTATTTTTCAATACTCGAACTAAGCAACTGAAACCTTCAAAATCTGACACTCTGACATCAATTGACATTCTGCGTTTATTTTTTCTATTATCACTTGTTTCATTTGAGATAACGATAGGGGTAACGGATCTACGTATTGTCGGTATATTCCTATTTATTATTGATGTGATGCTTGCATGTTTACTCAAAATTTTGTCTAAATTACGATCGCGTCAAATTGACGCATATCCGTAGAGATAGGTTTACCACAAAGGGAATTTCAATATTTCAACGCCTTTGAAGAAAATAGACTTCAATATATATTTACCACGATCAATTGATAAAAGTCATTACAAGAGATAAAATAAAAATGCAAACTGGTTTTGTAATTTTCCTTATAAAACTTGAAATGCGTCAAAATGACGCTTCCCGTAAGCCTAGTGTTAAAAGGTAGAATAGAGTACAATTACAAAATCAATAAGTATAGTAAAATTGATGAAAATTCTGAAACAGAGTAAAGGCAAATATTTTTATATGCGGATAAGTCTTAATAAAAATGATAAGCATAATAAATCAGTTATATACAGTTTAATATACCAATAGCGCGTATAAACGCAAAGATGTTAGGATGATGGTTTTCATCTAACAAGTCTTTTATGCATAAAATGGAGCTACGGAAAAAGATGAGATGAAGCCGGTTAAAACATGGACAAAGTATTAAAATGTGATAAATCGTGAGTAAAACGTTTCAATCGTTGCATTTGTCAAATGTCATTCCCCGATGGCCATACAAAATTTTATAAATGATTTAAAAGAAAAATGTGCGATACTCTTTGTTTATAGAAAAACTTATCATTACAATTTATTTTATGCATTAAAACGTCAGTAGCAATTCGCTTAAAAAATATTTGAAAAATTATTGCAAATGTAACAATTCAAGTAAAACGTTTATAAAGTTTGACTGCTAAATCTATTTTCTCCCCTCTGTCGTTTTTACACTTTCAATCAAGTAAATATATCTTAAAAAACTTAAATATTTTTAGTAACGCACATTTTATTATTGCTATATTTTTTAAAAAATACTAATTAAAAAAAATCAGATATTATCTAATATCTGATCAAATATCTAGTTTACTAATGATATTAAACAACTATAGTTAGAATATTTAAAATCAAATAAATAATCTTCTAATAAATAATCTTAGTACTCAATTCCAAAAGATTTCATACTACTCAATACAATAATTAGCCTACGTAGACAAGTTAATTATATACTATATTTAAACACAAGAATAAAAAATTGGGTTTAATTAGAATTAAATTTAATAAAGTCCTGTTTTCTTAATGAATGTACTTAAATCTTTTTTTCGTTACATCGAATGATGAATTAATTATAATTATAAGGTTAAAACCTAATTATCTCGTAGTTACTGGAAGAATCGTTCTTTTATAGTATTTGTGATCATTAGTACGAATTGCATAATTTCAGAATTTCTGACACGACTTTATAAAAAAAAATTTTTAAGCTATTTAATTGCTATTTCATTATATAAATTAACTCCAATGTTTCAATTTTTTTAAAAATCCAAGCTGTATATCAGATTCTAAACTTTAAAATAAAGATAGAAATAAATAAACAAAAAGAAAATATCTCATTTTATAAAAATTTTATTCGGAGGGATGCTTTCCATATTATTCTACTTCCTGAAAAGTACATTATACGAAATGTTTTTTTTTTTTTAATGGGACAATTTTTATGCTAGAATACTTTTTGATTTTGTACTTAATCTCTAATATTAATATCTACATATATTTCTGTAGTATATCACAAATATCTATGGTATCTAAGTTGTAATTTTTTCTGATAAGAAATGATTTAAAAGATCACATAATTTCCAAAAACAGAAATTTTTCCTATAAATAGAAATTTTCTCCATAAAATGAAGAAATATCAATAAAAAAAGTATTCCTATCTACCGAAAGAATGAAAACAAATTTATTTTGAATTGTTTTACGAATCTACTTAACATTCTTTTGACTAATTAGTTGAAGTTAGTAGAACGACTAAAACGAGTAAAAAGTAAAAATAAATTATTGTTGAGCAACTGACCATCTATTTACAGAATACTGTTATACTTTGCTTATTTATAAATGTTTTTATGCATTTATGTATAAGCAATTCATAATGGATAAAAGCATTTATGCTCTTATTTACTAGGAATTTCGTAAACTTTTGTTTACATTTACTTACTCGGGTATTCCTCTTAATATTTTATTAATTTTAAAAAAATTCTTATCACATATTATTTAACTGCCAAAAGGACTTTTATATCTATGCTATTTTTAAGGATATATAGTAGAAAAAAGAAAGCAAGTTCCTCGATACCATTTTAGTTAGTTAACAATAAAGCAATTCATGAATAAAATAAAGCATAAAAATATAATAACTTTTACACTAAAAGAGAAAAAATATGTTATTTTAAAATAAAATGCACGAAATACAATATTTCCATTCTATTTAAACAAATCTGTATTCAATTCTCTCCGGATTTAGATATTTTTAACTAAATAATAATAATAGAAATATTTATTTAAATGAAATTTGCAGTTTTATCTATCTTGTTTTTATTATAAAATAAGAATTTTATACAACTCCGATATAAAAAAAATGATTCAATGTTTAATATAGTTTAATATATATTTATTATTGTTATATTCAGAGGACAATATATTTTATCATGTTTATTTAATTAGGACGGAATTAAAATGTAAAAATGTTTTTTTTTCAAAAACATTTTTCTCAAAGTATGTTTGCACAAAGATATTTAAATTAAAATACATAGCAAATTGAAACAAAGGCATACATTATAAATATAGCAATTTTTATAATTGCCTGTTTTGCTTTAAAAAAAGGAATACTCTATTCTGTATTTTTACAAAATGAAGATTGTTCGGAACTACATGTATTCTCGAGGGCACGTTAAACAATACCTCTAACATGTTATAAATTTATAATTAAAAGTTAAGGACCACTGAACCTTTTAGTCATAAATATAATTTTCAAAATAAATAAAATGTTTCTACTGTTTTATTATCATTTAAAAGTACTAATATTAAACATTTTTTTGTAAATGAGCTCTAAAAATATGCAATTTATATTTCTGTATATTTTAATAGTTTACCCTCAGGAAGTCACAATTTAAATTCATCAAGGCTTAAAGTTCGATAAGAAAATGTAATAGTGATAGGAAAGTTACGTTATTGAGTAGGAAATTTCTTTTTTTAAGATAGCATTTTGATTTTTATAAATCTGTTAAGGTTTCATACGAATACCTGGTATCTAGAAAATTAAGCACAGAAGTCCTGTAGCAGCATTGAATTGAATGTGGTGTTTAATGGTACAAGGTTTAGAAAAGGACAAACAAACGTTTTTTTAAAAAACAAATCAAAAGCAATATACATAGTTGAAGCAGCATTGAAGCACTACTTAGAGGAATTTTGCAATTGCAACTTGTTCCGCCATCTGTTAGCAACTTTTGTAACTAATTCTAAAATTTCAATAAAACTATTCAGAGCTTTGGCTTTGAACATACTGCTTGGCCAATATCTCAATCAGTCTTTGTGGCCAAGATATTTAATTTTGAAAGCAGGTTGTCTTTTCCAGAACAACCTGTATATTTTTTTATCACGAAAGGACATAGCGGTTACAACATTATTAAATTATCAGAATTTGTGTCATTTTCGTTTCCACTATTACATTTTTCTAAGTAAAATTGCAAATCGGTTATTCAAGACTTTAGATCGATTGATATTGTTTTCGGATGGTTCAGATCCACAAGACCAGTTTGTCTTTCAGAAGCCGAAAAATATTTTTGTGACATAATCTATATTTCCTTTGGCACATAATCCCTTTAAGGTTAAAATTATAGAAAATGAAATTGATATAAACAACTAGGTATTTTAAAATTGTCAAAAGTTCTGTCTCTTTTCTAGTTTACGATGAGCATTTAAAATTTAAAAATTAAGGATTCCTCACACGTCTAAAGAAATTCAAACCTGATTCTTTTTAGTAACACTGATTAATTCTTTCTTACTGCTTTGTAAACGTATATTTTAAGTTAATTCTATGCCTTTTTTATTAAATAATATTAGTAGATCAGATTCGAAACCCTCTAAATACAGCTTAGATTATGCATGGAAAGAATTGAATCAAATGCAAGATTTAATAGAACAAGATTTAAAAGAATATATAAGTGCCAAGCAGTAGGCTTTACGATAAATACAAAGATACATAATAAAAATATGTCTTCATTAAAGTACATAAAATTGATAAAGCGATCTTTTAGAAGTTGAAATAATAAAACACTCATGTACAATTTAAATTTCAAATAAGGTGATGAAAAGCTAATATTAGCATAAGAAAAGCTGTGAAGGAAGAAAAAAATTATCTTTTGCAAATAAGAATATTTTTGATTGAGAAGTATCTAATTTCTTTTGAGTTTACTCGCAATTAACGATAAATATTCCCACTACAAATATTATGATTATATCTTTATCTTTGAATTTGATATGACACTAAAACATGATAGTAGATGCTATTAAAAGGCAAACTAACGTTGTTCTTAAATAAAATTGAACTAATAAAAAAAAGTAAGATTTTTTTTTAAAATGTGCAGTTAGTAGACTTGCAATCTGAATTTCTTTTGATCAATGATTGTTGTAAATGCAAAAGTCACTGAAAATGTAAGCAATTTTAACCAATAAAATTATTATCAGACAAATGTTAGCTACAATAAAGCTAACATAACTAAATATTTTCGAAAAACTAGAAAAAATAATTCTCATATTTTATTTATAACAAGTATACTAGTTATAGTAAGTTTATAATAAATCTTTATATTTTCTTCTTTATTTTCCCCCTTTTTCTCTATACACTAATAAAAAAAAACTTTATGTATTATCGATTATTAGAATTTTTTTTCTCCCATTTATCATGTTTCTATATTTTGTATTATCATGTTTCTATGTTTGAAAATTGAACAACGTACGTTGTTCAATTTTCTTTTAAAAAAAAACATCGTAAATTGTAAACAACTAAGAGTTTAATTCTAAATAAATGAAGAAACTGCATTAGAAACCTTTAATTCACAGCAACAATGATAGTTGCAATACTCAAAAATTATATTTTTTATCATTTCCCAAGGTACAATATTTTTAAAGACTTTTTAAAACATTGCAATTTTAGTTCAGATAATGAATGTTTGAAGTAATGTAATTAGATTATGGAATAATAACTCTCGACAAAAGTTGTTCGCAAAAATAATCAAATAGAGCTTTTCGAAGAAATTAATTATTCTGACGGACCGTTTTGAGGCAGAAGAGGATTTAGAACTAATCCATATCAACGAGGAACAAGTGAACCTAATAAATTAATGCAGATTAATAGTTGGTTTTATTTTGCTGTTTAATTTTCTGCAGATTCTCTTGCTAAATCAAGTCCCAGCGCTTTTAGGGGTTAGTTTTTATCAAAGTATTTAATTATTTTTCCTCAAGATCCTAAATTAAAAATTAATTATTGCTGATAAAAAGTTTCTTTATGACTGATATTCTATAGCTTATTTTACATAGCTTCAAAGTGTTCTCTTGAAAAAAAGATAGATAGAAATATAGGTCAGTTTTTGATTTTAGGGGTACGAACTACAAATGTCTAATCCACTCCAAGCATTTGGTAAATCATTTAAGTATTGATGTTCAATCCATTTAATCTACGAATTTAGATAGTTAACAAGAGTTCAGTGTTGATGTGATCTCACGGGATGTGAGTAAAATTTAATGGCAAAAGAGTATTAACTACTGATAAGGCAAACTTAAACGGTATAACTAGCTACGTTGCTCAAATGATAGGTACTATAACTTTACTGATACTCAAACAAAAGGGGTTGGAATTATTGTACCACTTCGGGGACGTAGAATCGTGTTTATTTGAAGAGTTAATTGGCTTGTTCTTAATGCATGCTTTAAAACGCAAAATCATATGAGAATAAATGCTGGATTTTTGCAATATTTGAATATTGGCAATATTTGAATATTGGCAATATTTGAAATATTTCTGCAATATTTGGTTTGTTTGTTTGTTTGTTTAGAATTATTGGCGCAAAAGCCACTTTTGGCCATACCGCACCTACAACTTGTTTTAAAAGAAACATTATTTTATAAGTTAAAGCTAAATTGATTTGTAAAAACCAATGTCCCTTAAATAGTTAAAAATGTCATTGTGTGGTTTATCTCCAATTAAAAAAGTCAATAATGGATTACAGCTACCAAAATGGCGTTGTCTCTGTGTTTTAAATTTGTTGCACTTGATTAAAATATGTTTAATAGTGAGCGGTTCCCTACAATGAGAACATTCGGGTGCAGGTTCGTTTAATAAAAGATGTTTATGAGTTATTCGAGAGTGACCGATGCGCAAGCGATGTAATATTACTTCCTGCTTTCGACTTAAGTTTAGACTTTTATAAGATTCTATAGAAGGTTTAATGTCGTGTAATTACTTATTTCATTTTCCCAATCATTTTGCCAGTGTAAATACTGTTTATTGTCAATCGCATTTTTGATATCTGTGTAAGTAAGTGGGTTGTTTGTTATATTGTTAGTTGACTTAGCTACGTAGTCTGCTGTTTCATTACCTGAAATGCCAGCATGGCCTGGTACCCAACAGAAGATTATTTCATATTCTTTCAGGAGTAAAGTGGTGTATAAGTTTAAAATATTATTTATAATAGAATACGAATTTCTTTCTTTCTTTTGCAAGGCAACGAGGCAACTTTTTGAATCTGAGTATATTAACCATTTTTTAATACCTTGAGAGGAAATATATTGGAGGGCCAGATAAATTGCATGGCATTCAGATGTAAATACGGAGCATTGCGAATGTAATTTTTCAGATATTGTAGAGATAGGGGTAACAGCAGCGCTTGAAACATGGTCATGGCTTTTAGAGCCATCTGTAAAAATGAAATTAAAATCTGTATATTGTTCTCGGTGTGCATTAAAAATTTGTAGGTAAATGTTAGCATCAGTTTGTGCTTTTGTCAAATTGCTAAAAATATCAATAGTTTGGAAGGAAATGGCTTCCCATGGTGGTCTTAATTCATATGCAGGTAAAATACTAAAATCCTCCAGGTTTAGGTCAGATAAAAGCTTTCTTACTCTCAAACCAAAAGTCGGTATTGCAGAGGGTCTGTTGCTAAACAATCTTTCATAAAATGGAGTTGAAACATGAGAAAACATGGGATGTGCATGATGGCTTTTGATATGAAAATAGTATCTCAATGTTAACTTATTCCGTCGCTGAGCAAGAGTTGGTTCATGACATAGAACGTATAGACTTTTTATGGGCGATGTGCGAAATGCTCCTGTTGCTATGCGTATGCCGGAATTATGGATAGTGTCTAGATATTTAAGAACAGATTTTCTGGCTGATCCATAGACAACGCAACCATAGTCAAGTTTAGATCGAATGATACATTTGCAAATTTTGAGCATAGCACCTGTATCTGCACCCCAAGAAGAGTTTGTCAAAACTTTAAGTAAATTTAATTTTAGTCCACAGGTTTTTCTTAAGTGTTTAATATGAGATGCAAAAGTGAGTTTAGAGTCCAAGATCAAACCAAGAAATTTTGCTTCGCTTAAAACGGGAATACGGAAGTTCTTGAGATGTAGTTCAGGATCGGGATGGAGCCCTCGTCGTCGACAAAAGTGTATACTCGTTGTCTTAGTTGTTGAAAAATTAAAACCAGTTAATTCAGCCCATTGGGATAATTTATTAATAGCGAGCTGCAATTGTCTTTCGATAGTGTGCATATGAGACGCTTTACATGAGATTCGCAGATCATCAATGAATAACCTGCCATCCACTGTAGGTGGTAATGTAGTTAAAATATCGTTAATTTTTATAAGAAATAAGGTTACACTAATGACACTACCTTGAGAATCACCTTCTTCTTGATTAATGGTGTCAGATAAAGTGTTATTCATTCTAACTTGAAATGTCCTGTCTGTTAAAAAGTTTTTAATAAAATAAAACATATTTCCATTAATGTCATAATTTAAAAGGTCCCTTAAAATACCATATCTCCGCGTTCGATCTTACGCTTTCTCAATATCAAAAAATATTGTCACAAGATGTTGCCTTTTTAAAAATGCTTCACGTATATCAGTTTCTAAAAGCATTAGATTGTCAATAGTTGAATTACATTTGCGAAATCCGCTTTGTCTCTTAGATAATATGCAACGAGATTCCAATAAATATATTAACCTTGTGTTTATTATTCTCTCTAAAAGTTTACAAAGACAACTAGTAAGAGCGATTGGTCGGTAATTAGTAAGATGAATAGGGTCCTTACCTGGTTTAGGAATGGCAACTATATATGATTTTCTCCATATTGATGGGAATTGTCTATTCAGCCAAACTCTATTAAACAGTTTTAAAATTATTTCCAAATGCGTATCAGAGAGATGTTTAAACATACTATTGTGAATTTTGTCAGGCCCTGGAGATGTTTCTTTACATTTATTAACAGCAGATTTTAATTCAGTTATTGTTAGAGGAGAATTGTAGTCATTATGCGGCTCAACAGAGGGTTTAAGTACATTTTTCTCAGTTCAGAGTTTTGTATTTTTGGAAAGTTTGAGAGTAATTTTCTGTACTAGAGGCTCGGGAAAAACTTTCGGCTAAAGTATTTGCTATTTCTTTAATCTCTGTTATTTTATTTCCATTTACTTCAAGATGCGTAATAGGTAAAGGGTTGTAGTGTCCAGATATTTTTTTTATTTTAGTCCAAATTTCCTTTGCTTTCGTATTGTTATTTATGGTACTTATACATTTAATCCAAGATTCTCTTTGGCTTTGCCTTCTAGTTTTCCTTGCAAGTGCACGGGATTTTTTGAACAGAATTAAATTTTCAACAGTTGGGTATCTGCGGAATATTCTCCAGGCTCGTCTTTGTGCTTTATGAGTTTGTCTGCATTCTTCGTTCCACCGTGGTTTTGGGTATTTAGGTAAATTATTTGAAGTACGTGGAATGGAATTTTCAGATGCGGATATTAGAGAATTTGTAATATGTTGTGCAGCTTCTTCAATGTTACCATTATAAACGATTTCTTCGTCGAATGTTAGGGACTCTTGAAAAAGTGACCAGTTTGCTAAGTGTAGCAGTCTAGGCGAGTGAACTGTATTCGTATTTCCAGGTTTCAAAATATTGATGATTAGTGGAAAATGGTCGCTATGATAAAGGTCATTCCAAGCAAAAAATTTTAATAAGGTATAAATGCGTGGTGAACACAGCGTCAAATCAATGGAAGGGAATGTACGAGATGGAAAGTGGAAATGTGTTTTTTTCATCAGTATTTAGTATACAGAGTTGGTGGTCGTCTATTAATGTTTCTGTTTGATTCCCGCGAGAATTTGTAGTATCACTTCCCCAAGTTATGCTATGCCCATTTAGATCACCTGTGATTATAAATGGTTGCGGTAGTTCAGCTATTAGTTTGTTTAGATCTGATTACAATATTGACTGGTTTGGTGGAAGGTACAGACTGCATATTGTGATGAGTTTTGATTGAAATGTAACTTGTGCTGCTACTGCTTGCAAGGTAGTTGTCAATGGAGCAGGTGAAAATGGATAACTTTTTGAAATCAAGAGAGATACACCTTCGCATGCCTTATTTCCATCAATAAAATCTTTCCTTAGATGAGAATATTTTTGTATATTAGCTTTGTGGTTAGGTTTCAAAAATGTATCCTGAAGTGCGAAACAAACGGGATTATGTTTTTCAATTAAATTTTTGATATCTGGAAAATTAACAAAAAACCCACGACAATTCCACGATATGAGTTTATCGGCCATTATTTTTATTTTTAATGTTTTTGGGTTTCAGGTTTTCTGGAGTTTCCATCCCTTTTTCTATTTGCATTTGGGAGTTTTGAGAAGCATCTGAGCAATTCTCGTCGTCTGTAATCATTGTATGAGATGAAAGCTGATCCTGTTGTTGCTTGGTAGTTTTTTTCCGGTTTTTGTTAAAACGATTTTGGCTGCTTTTAGATACATATTTAGGTTTGCTTTGGATTGCTGAGAAAGCTGTACAGTTTTGGATTTTAACGTATTGGAAGTCTGAGAAGGGGTTGTTGTCAGAGATTTTGAACATTTGGGTGATATGGTAAGTTTTGTATTTCGAAGTTCAGATTCACTATTGTCAGTCTGTATACCTATGGATTTAGTTGTTTTTGAAGTTTTTACCACTGAAGAATATGAAACATTAAGTCTAGGTTGTGAGCTTAAAAATTTACTTTTGGCTTCAAAATATGACAATTTTTGCATTACTTTAATATTTAGTATTTGTTTTTCTTGTTTCCATTTAGGACATTGGCGGGAATTTCCAGAATGAGATTCGGAACAGTTCATACATTTTTCTGGCTGATTACAGGTTTTAAAAGTGTGACCGGTTTCACTGCAGCGAGAACAAGTCTCTTTTCCTCTGCAGTTGTTGGTGGAATGACCGAATTTTTGGCATTTAAAGCATCGGAGGGGATTGGGAATGTATGGGCGAACTTTACAGTTTCGGTACCCTGCCTTAATATCATCAGGTAGTGTAGAAGTGTTGAATGTTAAGATTATGTGTTGAGTGGTAATTGTATCTGGACCTTTTTTTATGGTTATATGCCGAGCATCGATAACTCCTTGACTGGAGAGACCTTCGATTATTTCAGAAATTGGGAGTGATTGCAATGTCTTATCAGAAATGACGCCTTTGGATATGTTTAGAGTGTTGTGGGGGATTACTGTGATTTTAACGTTTCCGAGTTGAGTTAATTTCAAAAGTGAAGCAGTTTGTTTCTTGGAATTTGTTTCAATTAATAAATCTCCAGATGGCATCTGTTTGACATTTTTAGGATTACCAATGTTTGTTTCCAGTGATTTTTGAACTAAAAATGGTGACATAGATGATAGTTTTCTTTCCGTAGAGCTTAGTATGAGAAATTTTGCTTCAGTTGGGTCATAATTTAAGCATTTAGCAAGATTGAAGCTGGGTGAGGAACTTGTTCCGCTTTTGTTTCGGTGTGCAGAATTGAAAACCATCTCTTCATTTTCAGCCATAGAAAAAATTAATCAACTTCCACTATCAACTGCACCACCCACCACGGAGTCCAACTTAGGGGATGCAAGTAACAAAAGGAAATGCATTACTGAACACCGGTGCTGGTCAATAGCTATACGCCCGAAAGTCACCCCTGAAGCAGCCTCCACCTGTAATATTTGGATTTTTGCAATTTTGGATATTGCGTATTTTTGCAATAGTGTTAAATAGGGCAAAATTTTTATTTAGCGATATACTCAAAACCAGAAGGAAATAAAATACTGATAACATGGTTAATGTGTTAGTAATTTAAGCTTAACGTTTTAAGCAAGCTTAAAGTACCCTATTGAGTTCGGTACAGTTTATTTTTTAAATTGTCAGAATTAAAATTTTTAATTTTATTTTTGGTAAGCAGATGAGCTAAAAGTATGGATCTATAGGAAACTTTAAAAATTTTTAAATATTTTTTTCAAAATATAGACAAATTTGAGCGTAAAAAGTAAAATAAAATTATTTCGCGAACAGCTTGACAACAAATTGTAATGCATAAATTTCAAAGTATGTTTTTTTCCTAAACCAATAATAGTACTCGTGTCTTGAACTAAAATCTTTAAAAAAAATTCAAATCTACAATTAAATTAAATATATTGTTTTATATTTATTTTTGAGATAATAATTCTTAACATTTTTACTTAAAGCATGATACAAATAATAAATGCACGCTTAGGCTTCAGCTTTAAGTTTAAGAAAAAAAAACTGACATAATGCAAAATATTCATACAAAGTTTCAAAGAATTCTATATTAAACTTATTTGTAATGTATGATAGCGTAAAAAGATTTTTCTCAAAATCAACGTTTTTCTAAAAATGCATTTAAAGTATGTTAAGTAATTGCTATCCTGTCTAATTTGTCATCTAGAGACAAAGCAACTACAACTTCGATTCTAAAGATTGAAGAGTAAAAATTTAAAAAAGAAAGCTAATAAACAAAAGTTTAAATATAAAGAAAAAAATTTAATTTTTCGTCAGAAATTGCCGATTTTTATCCAGTTTGTCACCTCAATTTCTTAAGACTTGTTGTGATAAAAATAACAATAAATTGCACTGCGACTTCTGCAAATAGTCTATACGCTAACTCATTGGCATATAAAAAGTTCGTTGACTTAATTCTAAAAATATCGCACTTGATAAATTGGAAACACTTGATAAATTTAGAACTTTAATTACGTATTACTTTAGCTTATATTCATTAGATATATTTTTACATAATTTTCTTTATCTATTTACGTAAGCGCTTAAATTGTATATAACAAGTAACCACTTGGGGAAATTTCTTGTTACACGGATCATTAAATCAAACAAATTTTAAAGACTACGAGAATTGGAGCCTAATCGATTGCATTTGTTACGGATTTATAGATAGAAATTCTTTGCTTTAAAATGCATAGCAACAGGGTAAGATATCAATCTTTAGCGCGATTTCGTTTTTAACTGTACCATAAAGTTTAGGAAAGTATTTTATAAAAATGTATCAACACTGAAATATCTTTGCATCAAATCTGAATCAATTAAAATCACAGTTTTATTTATGACAAATAAAAAATCTTAAGCCTTATAACAAAATTACAAAATTGATAGACGGCATTTTCTATGCGTTTATCGATAAAAATTCTCTGCTCTAAAATGGACAGCAATAATTAAGAAATCTTAAGCACAATATACTTTAGACAAATATTTTATAAAAATGTATCTATGCTGAAAGATCTTTGCACCTAATGTAAATCAATAAAAATAACAGTTTACTCATTTATTAGTTTATAATTATAAATAAGTAAAAAAAAAATTATAAATAAGTTTACCAAGATTTCGATTTTTTCTTTCAGCCACCTGAATGACAAGAAGAACATTATTTCCGAAGTTTTGATTTCCAAATTCCATTAATTTTCAAAGACAAAATATTAATTTTTAATTTTTTGTTACGAAGCAAGAAAAAAACCAAAAATATAACAAATATCAGTCTCTCCTGCTCGAAAAGTTTAATATTTAAGCAAAAGGATATTTTTGATCGAGAAGTAACATATTTCTCTTTCCCTTTGCGTTAGTGCGCAATCAACGAAAAATATTCCCACTACAAATTCCATGATGTTATCTTAGGATTTGTTGGTGAATTCCATCTCAATAACTTTCCAAAGTTTGCACTGAAGTGTTCAAAAGAAGGTTCAAACATTTTTTGATGCTTAAACATCACCTCCTAGTCATTTCCATGCGTGCATTTTTTTTTATAGCTTCTTTCTGGTATTGATGTCGTGACTGCAGGCATGATCAAAAGAAGAACGTATTATATTCCCTCTTTTCAATTTCCAAATTCCATTAATTTTCAAAGACAAAATATTAATTTTTAATTTTTTTGTTACGAAGCAAAAGAAAACCTTAAATAAACTGCTGTTTGTAGAAAATGCAACACCATGAAGGAATCATCAGAATCAAATGAAATTCGCAGCAAATGTCAATTATAGGATATTATGCAAATTAATAAAGTTTCAGAGCCATCGCGCGTGCGTGGCGCGCGCAGCGCCCTCTGAATTGATGCTGAAAGCGTATAAATAAAGTGCTGTAGCGGGACGTTGAAAATAGTCTATGATTATTTGTTAGTGGCAAACGTTTAGTGAGACCTGAGTATGCCTCCACGACGGAAGAATAAGAAATTCAAGCAACTTACGGAGTTTGAACGAGGGAGGATAATCGGCCTTCGAGAAGGAGGATTTTCCTATCGCGCAATAGCAGCTCGTATGCAGCGGAACAGTTCCACAGTGATGCGAGTTTGGAAGCAGTGGACCGACGAGCACCGAACAACTCGAAAAACAGGCACTGGACGACAGAAGGTGACGTCAGAGCGCGATGATCGACACCTGCTCCGCATGGCGGTGAATGATCGCACAGCTTCCTCCAGGCAGCTGGCAGCACATTGGTCTACTGCTACAGGTGTACAATTGTCGGCTTCGTCAATTCGTCGTCGTCTGCTGCGCCGTGGATTGCGTGCAAGGGTGCCATTATACAGGATTCCCCTCACGGCGGATCATCGACGGCTGCGTCGGCAGTGGGCTCTTGAGCACAGAGACTGGCGAGCTGATTGGCACCAAGTTGTCTTTTCAGATGAATCACGCTTCAATTTGTGGACCCATGATGGCCGTGTTCGTGTTAGACGTTATGCCGGTCAACGCTGCCTTCCTGAGTGTATTATTGAACGACATAGTGGTCGAACACCCGGAGTTATGGTCTGGGGTGCGATTTCGTATCATGGACGATCCAATTTGATACGAATTGAGGGTAATCTCAATAGCAACAGATACGTCCGTGAAGTGCTACAGCCCGAAGTCGTTCCTTTCCTTCAAGGCATCCCTGGAGCTATCTTTCAGCAGGATAATGCACGCCCACATGTTGCGCGGACTGTTAGAGACTTCTGTTCAGCACAACGCATGCAACTTCTTCCTTGGCCTGCTTATTCGCCGGATATGTCGCCTATTGAGCACGTGTGGGATATGGTTGGTCGGCGTCTCACTCGTGATCCGCGTCCTGCAGTTTCCAAAGACGAACTTTGGTTGCGCATACAAGCGATATGGAATTCTCTTCCTCAAGCAGATATTCAACATCTGTTTGACTCCATGCCACGTCGTATAGCAGCACTTATTGCAGCGCGTGGTGGCTGCACCAAATACTGATTTCGGACGCTTAATTTGTTTCTTTTGTTTTGAAAATTTCATCATTTATTTGTATCAGTACAAGTCGTTTCTGCATTAAATTTCATTTGATTCTGATGATTCTTTCATGGTGTCGCATTTTCTACAAACAGCAGTTTATAACAAATATCAGTCTCTCCTGCTCGAGAAGTTTAATATTTAAGCAAAAGGACATTTTTGATCGAGAAGTAACATATTTCTCTTTCCCTTTGCGTTAGTGCGCAATCAACGACAAATATTCCCACTACAAATTCCATGATGTTATCTCAGGATTTGCTGGTGAATTCCATCTCAATAACTTTCCAAAGTTTGCACTGAAGTGTTCAAAAGAAGGTTCAAACATTTTTTGATGCTTAAACATCACCTCCTAGTCATTTCCATGCGTGCATTTTTTTTTTATAGCTTCTTTCTGGTATTGATGTCGTGACTGCAGGCATGATCAAAAGAAGAACGTATTATATTCCCTCTTTTCAATTTCCAAAGACTAAATATTAATTTTTAATTTTTTTGTTACGAAGCAAAAAAAAAAACCTTAAATATAACAAATATCAGTCTCCCCTGCTCGAAAAGTTTAATATTTAAGCAAAAGGATATTTCTGATCGAGAAGTAACATATTTCCCTTTCCCTTTGCGTTAGTGCGCAATCAACGACAAATATTCCCACTAAAAATTCCATCATGTTATCTTAGGATTTGTTGGTGAATTCCATCTCAATAACTTTCCAAAGTTTGCACTGAAGTGTTCTAAAGAAGGTTCAAGCATTTTTTGATCCTTAAACATCACCTCCTAGTCATTTCCACGCGTGTATTTTTTTAACAGCTTCTTTCTGGTATTGATGTAGTGACTGCAGGCATGTTCAAAAGAAGAACGTATTATATTCCCTCTTTTCAATTTCCAAATTCCATTAATTTTCAAAGACAAAATATTAATTTTTAATTTTTTTGTTACGAAGCAAAAGAAAACCTTAAATATAACAAATATCAGTCTCTCCTGCTCGAAAAGTTTAATATTTAAGCAAAAGGACATTTTTGATCGAGAAGTAACATATTTCTCTTTCCCTTTGCGTTAGTGCGCAATCAACGACAAATATTCCCACTACAAATTCCATGATGTTATCTCAGGATTTGCTGGTGAATTCCATCTCAATAACTTTCCAAAGTTTGCACTGAAGTGTTCAAAAGAAGGTTCAAACATTTTTTGATGCTTAAACATCACCTCCTAGTTATTTCCATGCGTGCATTTTTTTTATAGCTTCTTTCTGGTATTGATGTCGTGACTGCAGGCATGCTCTAAAGAAGAACGTATTATATTCCCTCTTTTCAATTTTTATATTCTCCATTTTCAAAATATATGCTTGTCTCTTTCTTCGGATTTTCCAGACTTAGACATTGTTGAGTAGTGCAGAGGAGAAGTTCGTGAACTATTCAAGTCTGAGGACAAAACCCGCGTCATGGATTTTGCCTTCACGTGGATTCTGCCAGCAGGTGCAAATAGAAGAAAA
The DNA here is from genome assembly GCF_982258835.1 of Parasteatoda tepidariorum. Lineage (NCBI taxonomy): Eukaryota > Metazoa > Arthropoda > Arachnida > Araneae > Theridiidae > Parasteatoda > Parasteatoda tepidariorum. The sequence continues at coordinate 49,803,936 of NC_141766.1, forward strand.
AAGAATCTTTGAAATACATTGGAAAAATATATTTGTGGGATTTTATTTCGAGAAAAAAAAAGAGCTTCAACTGAATATTCCAATGGAACTCAGATTTCGATTTACGGTATTGACTGACGAATGCAAACACTCCCTATATATATATTAAAACCGGATTATACTCACCTTAAACTTATTTTATTAGATTTTTGATTTAGCTCGAGGAATTTTAAGTGCATGAAAATGCAGAATATAGCTACTACTGTAAATTTTTTTTTTAAAAAGAAATTATTAAAAATATTAATTTCGTTAAAAATTTAGGCTGTGTTGTAAATATATATGAGCATTTATTTTAAAAAGTCTATGAAAATGTATTAGATTTATTTTATATATTTTTTGACATTGGTGCTTAAAAAAAATCGGCATATTATACAGATTAGAGAGGTGGCAGACTTTTAATTCTATTTCCGTCAATGTACTCTGGGCATCGTTTTATTTATTTATTATTATTTTTATATAGTTTTAATATATTAAATTTTAATCTGACCATTTAATAAATATCCTTTTGTGAAATAGATGTAAATCGTTAAATTTTCTTTGAATCAAATCCCTTGTCTTGAGAAATTTGATAGGAAGTATCCATTTTCACTTTTAAATCAATCATAAATTCATGCGCGCTTGTACCATTTGTAAATAAAATGAGCATTTTAAGGTTGCCCGTTTTCTCCATCCCCACTCTTTTCCCCAAACGATCCCCACCTTTCCCCATTCCAATCTATTCCAACTCCATGCGGAAACGTACTGTCATATGGAAACTAGATTTGTCGAAACCATGGTAAAGGAGAGGAAGAAAGTGCAGAGAGTGAGAAAATTACGTAATCTTGAGGCGCATATTTTACATAAAGAGTATATTAAGTATCCATGTGCTTCATACAACTATTATTCAAAGAAAAATTGAACTTCTATTCCAGTTTTAAATTTTAAAAGGAAGGATAATAACTTGTGTTCTTGGTTAACAACCTTTTTTCCTTGTAAACTCAAAACGTGTGCAAGTTATACACAGACATTTGATTACCAATAAATTACGTTAACCAACCAATTCGTAATGCAAATAAACTTCATTTTACTAATGATTTCAATATTTTCGAAATTTAATAACAAATGAAAAAATATCTGTTCAACAAAAAGGTTATATCCCCTAAATAACACATGAAATTAATTTGTCAAAAAATATTTTATTTATACGTGTCTGTCTATGTCATATACGTGTCTGTATGTCAAATACAGATACATAGTTTTAATTTCAAATTATTTTTCATCGACCATTTTGTCTGTTCCAGATAAAAATATAAATGAGATATTGGCAAGAATCAAAGCTATAAATAATAAGAGACTGTGGCTTTTTAATGAGTTTTGATTCCTTTGGGGTATGGTAAACACTTATGATAAAACACTTCAGAATTAATTAGCAAAAAAGCTCTGCTTCTTCAAAAGATTCAAGTGTACTTTGCCACATCAAACATTTACATACATTTGGCTTCTGTATTTACGTATTCATAAAAATAAAAGCGTTACAAAAATTTGCCTTTCTCACACACTGAAAGGATTAAATGTCAGCAATGCTTATATATATTGTAGAAAATGTAAGCATATTCACTTCAGGAATTATACGAATAATCAATAAAATAATATCGTTACATTCTGTAATGAAATTTTCATCGATTTTAACATATAACTCCTTATTTATTTTTGCTTACTAAATCTATTAATCACTGAGCTAAATCCTTTTCCTGTGATATTAAAGCCAAAAATAAGCATTTTTATAGTAATTTTGTATTCTAATTGATTATATAAACACGAAATAGCAATCAAAACTGTTATGATTATTTCAGTTATTAATTTCTGAAAATTTTTAATTAAAGCGATAATAGGGCATTATTTTAATTTAGAGTTGACTTTTTGCAGAAAAAGGTATAAATCTGGAAAGCACATTTGGAAGAAAGAAAACATGTTTTTTCGGTGCTTACATTTTTATTTCTTTTCAGAATTCAAATTTATTGCACATCAAAAAGGAAAGGACAAACATTTTTGTTTTCATAATATAAAAATTAATAAAATTGTAAGAATGAGACCTGAATAAAACTTGTCCAAAATACTTAGAGCTTTTTCTTAAGACAAGATTCTGGTATATAGTACATTTTAATTCTATCAGACTAAAATGTTCTTTAATATAGTTGTGCAATGGCACAGTACAATCGGTATAGAATTGTATGATATTATAATGTGTATATTACGATTGATAGTCAGTTGATCTTGTCCAATTTACGTAAAGATTACGATGAAAAGAATTTCAATAAATATTCAAAAGGAATAAATTTTACAGTGTAGAAATTGAAGTGATGCTAATAAAAATAGTTTTTATTAACCTTAGAAGCTTAGATTTAAATAAAATCTTTTTAAAATTACGTTTTAATAAAAAAGAGCTTAGCTAGAAATTTAAAAAAAAAAAAAAATTTTTTTTTGATGATACTGATTTTTTTTGAAAAAAGCAGAAAGATACTTTTAAAAATTAGTTTTTCATCGCATCTGTACTGAATTTTTTAAAAAATGCAGGTAATTAAAGAAAAATGAAAAGAAGCAACTCCGCGAGGGATTGATTATTTTGTAAATCAAAAGTTAAAATGGCGTGCACACATGCATTTGTCTCTGTTCTCGAATTTTATTTTTTTACGATTCTTGTAAGTGCAATTTTTTTTCAATAAAATCTAAAAAGAAAAAGAGTTAAAAGTAAAAAACCCTTTCGGATGTCGAAGGGCTTTCCACTTTCTTTTCAATCTTTTTTAAAGAATTTTTTTTCTGCTTCAGCCTTTAAAATGAAAACCCCTGAAAGTGCGAAGCAAAAGGGTATATTTTAAAAAGGTGACTTAAAGATATATCTTAACTATTCATTCTTTATTAATCTTATATGTTTATTTCCTTAGACTGGTTAAAAATAATGTCTTGGCGAGTAGAAATTAAAGAGTTCTTCTGGCGACAGCAAAATCGATTTACGTTTTATAGAGGCGCGTTTTTAGGTATAAAAAGAAGCTAGAAAGAAATAAAAATTTCATGTCGGCACTTTGATTTATTGGATAAATTAATCAAAATGTGTAAAGTAGAGATATATCTCGATATTATTTAGCCATTTCCGTCAGTGATTTATTATCATCAATAGTATAAACCACTAAAATTTAAATTTAGTGGGATTTGAGAGATAAAAGCGCCCAATACTATTTAAGAGAATTTTTTTTTTTACATCGCATAAAGATAGATCAATTTTTATTTTACTTCATATTAATAAGCCCGTTCATTTTACTTTTAAAAAAATCATTATTCTCTTATAATCTGCCCACTCTGTTCTTCCTTTTTTTGCGTCAGATAAGTTAAGAACACCATCTGATCCGTCTACCTAGAATCCAAAATGACGCTTATGTTTGGAGCAATATATGCTATTCCGGCTTTGTGATCAATGCTTTTATAGAATATTTTTACTCATTTAAGAGTAAATATGATCACTGGGTTATTTGTTTGATCAAATGTAGCGTTTAATGGTGCACTAAGATTAAAAATTTGCATGTTTTGTAAACTGCAAAAATTTTCGGATCAAATTAAGGTGTAAAGTACTTGCACTTTAGGTGCATCATCCATGAAATCCATTTTACCGTAAAATGTCATACCATAATTTTTATAGCAATAATTATCTAATAAAAGTGATTTGGTGATTTTACGGTAATTATTACTGTAAAAATTTCATAGTAATAATTATTTAATAAAATTGAGTGAGTGATGTGAATTTTTGGCGCAAGAGCCATGATTTGGCTATTGCGCCAAAAATTCACATCACTCACACACTCACTCAATTTTATTAAATAATTATTACTATGTAATTTTTATTGATTCGGTGATTTTACGGTAATTATTACTGTAAAAATTACGGTATAGCAGATTTTTTGCGCCGTAACATGTTTTGGTAAAAACAGATTTTCCGGTAAAAAGCGCCCGACGTTTGAAATACAGTCCTTTTTACCGTAATATAAACGGGAATTCTTTACAGAGCAAACGCAGTCAGATTTTCAAACTCAAATTAAAGAACTGAACTAGTGCCGACGGAAAAAAAAGAAAAAAATTTCACATCAATGAAGTAAATCGAAACCATGGAACCTGTTCTTACCGAAAAAAAAATTTCCGAAGGGATAAGTGGATTGGATTGAACGGAAACTAAATTTTACTGTCACTAGAGCAAAAGTTGATGTACTACACAACTACGATTTCTGATGCAACGCAAGAAATCGATGTTTACCGAAGGTTCTCAAGGTCAAGTTAAGGAAATCAACAGTGCTGACACAAAAATAATAAGCACATTAATGGAACTAATGGAGTGCATCGGAGCCGTCAAACCAGCTCTTATCGTAAAAAAAAGCAACTTTCCGAAGTGATAATGGATTTGATTGAACTGAAACTAAATTTTATTGTCACTAGAGCAAAAGTTGATGTACCACACAACAACGATTTCTGATGTATTGCAAGAAATCTGTGTTTAAAGAATAGAAGAGTGCAAAAAATGAGCTCTAGCTCGAAGTTATTAATCCAAGATCCATCTGCATTTATATACATATAACTTACAACTAGATACGCATTCATTTGTACAAATGAAAGAAGATTATTTTACATAGATTTATCTGAATTTCATTTATACACAACTCAATTTCTTACTTCAAGTCATAGACGTATGCTAGGTTGTTGGCATTGACCTTAAACTTCACCCTTTCGACCTCACCGGGACATATGCGTCCCGCAAACGAAACCACTACTGGGACATATGTGTCCCGTCTGAACATCCGGTAAAGAACTCATGTCCTAGCTCTTCCAAATCCCAAAATAGTTATTTTTTATTTCATTTTGGGAAAATATTGTTATTTTTATCTTAATTTACCTATTAATGTCGTAGTTAGTCTTTTTATTGGAAAAGAAAAACTGATCTTAAAAGGAAACAAAATAATAAAAAACATAGTCAATGGAATTAAATTGCATGACATGAGCAGTCAATTTTGATTACAAAAGAGAACTATTATGTGGATAACTAGGAATTTTTATAAAAAATTAAAAATTAAAGTTTATTCAAAAAGTAATCAACTTTAATCAAATATTTTCGAACGATTGCTGATAGTGAAACATTGTTTCTTTATAAGTAATTATACTTTTTTCTGCGACACGATTGATATAAAAATAGGCTAAAAAGAATTATTTTATAACTTCTGTTACTCAATTCAAGTTTATTTGCAACAAAAAAGAATGTATCAAAACTACAGATACTAAATCTATGAAAACTAACTCAAGTGCTAGATTTATTTAAACGAACCCGAAATACCCTAAAAATTCTTTTAGGGAGGGTTGTTTTATTCAATAAGAATATACATGGCTTATTTCTGCTTTTTTTATTATTCGTTGGCATTCGGACAAGAAATATCTATTGTCCTATCTTGTTATCAAAGACACAAAATACAGACTCTGAGAAATTCCAGTCGGTTTGGCTATCGAATAAAGTAACGTATCCGAAAATGGTAGATAAGGTAGACAGATAAAAATAATTTATCCGGTTAAGTTTACAAAATGATATTTCCATTAAATTGAATTGGATCCAAATTTAATATTTGCAAATGAAAAATTTAATTTTCTTCGAATATTTTTTATTCCAAAAATCAATACGTAAGACTGTCAAAATTTAAAAATTAAAGTTTTTGAAAGATTCCACCCATTATGCCTAGAAATATCTGCAGTTTTTCTTATCCCAAGTTTATGTATTAAAGGTAAAAGTGGTAAATGTGGTAATTACCAAATGTTGTAATTTTGGATCATCTCTAAAATCTGTATTTACGAATAGCCCTTCTGTTCTAAAAGTGCATTAAACACACAGATGATAAAGTGTAAATAAATTACTTTAACGCAGTTCGTAACTCAACACTATACACAAGATAGTTCTACACAGACCAAAATCCTGTATCTAACGTAGAGAATTACGGCAGGCAGTTTTAAAACTGTTTAGATTAAGATTGCAGAAAGAATGATATTGGCGAAGATTCTCTGAAACTTTGCTTTCTTTCCTACCCCAATCAAATGCATATTAGCAATGTTTTTCGAAGCATTATAGCCAAGGGAAAAAAAAGAGACAGTTTAAATGCCTTACACTTCTGCCTAAGCTATAATTTTTTAACTACATATAACATCGTGATACAAAAAATTATGCAAGCTTTAGGATATCGTATGGTTATTCCCGGTAATGCCGATATGGGAAGGAATTCAACAAAAGTAGATACTATATCCTTTGTCTTGTAAACGTGAAACGTAACTTTGAATTTTAAGAATTATGAGATTTTTACCAATGTGAGAAACACTAGATACAAAGCTACGCGAGTCGGTACAAATTATCCACTTTTGATAAGTTTCGTCCGAAATAAAATTAAGGGCTATTATTATGGCTTTGTTACCCTTTTTCAGAAAAAAAAATAATCTTCACCATTTTTCACATGAAACGCGAGTTTAAACAGAGATGTCTAAATTTAGTTTAACACTCTTTAATTAAATTTTGATTTTAATTACACGACGTCCAACAAAAAGTAAGGACTTATCCCTCCTACTGTTCTACAAAGTTCGTATTATTATTGTGTATTGCTTCTATGGAGCGGAAATTTGGTTTTCCCAACAGGTAAGAATCATTAATAGATTGAAAAAAATGGAAAGAACTTCCTTACTGTCTATCACTAAAGCAGACAAAACAGCATCTACTGACGTTCTCCAAGTACTTGCTGGAACAATTCCTCTAGATATGGCAGTAAACGTAGAAGCTCAACTTAATAATATTTTCCAACATGAAGAACACATAATCTATAAACCTATACCTACTCCTTATATTTACCATCCGGCTGAAGAAGTTTTGTTTAAATATCAACTACATTTACCTACTTATAAAGGACTAGAATTATTCACAGATGGATCGAAATTTTTAGTTAACAATGAATTTAAGACAGGATGCGCTTTCGTGGCCTATCTGGAGGGAGAACCTGTTAAAAGAAAAACCTTTCGCATCTCTGATCACGTTTACGTGTTTAAGACTGAATTATGGGCCATTCTCCAGTCGATTCGTTGGATTAAAGAGCAAAGAATTTCTGATAAAATTTCAATTTATGCAGATTCTCTGTCTAGCCTGCAAGCTTTGGAAAACAGCAACTCTAATGAGTATTTAGTCCACTTAATTAAACACGAATTCACAAACAATATCGTTTTACATTTGATAAAAGCACATACAGGCCATAAGGGCAACAAGGAAGCGGATAGGTTAGCCAAATTAGCCCGTTAGAGATCAACTGTCGACCTGTTTGAAGATCCCAGCAGGCGGACTGCAAGAAAAACTTTGGAATGCAAAATATTGATTGAATGGCAGGAGAAATGGAATAACAGCTTTACAAAGGGACAGCACACATTCGAGCTCGTCCCGAAAGTTCAAACGAGGAAAATCAAGAGGAATTTCTTTTTTAAATCAATTCCTAACTAATCATGGCTATCATGAACAACATCAGGCCAGGTTTTTTGGGGGAGCTCAGCTGTGCCGTACCAGTCAGCTTGTTGAGGATTGGGAACATATATTAATCCATTGTCCAAATTTTAAGCACGTTAGAAAGAAATTTTTTCATTCAAAAACCACCTATGAGTTTATAAAGCAGCATTGGTCAAACTCTAAAATAAAAAAGGGAATTGAGGAAATAGTGAGAAATTTGTTTAGTAACAAGGCATCTCCCTGAATCCTAATGGCCTCTTGCTGCCTATTGTTAGGAAAGATATAGTTTAAATCTCTTATTGATTTACCTGTTATGGTTCGATTTTTACTTGAATTTTCTCCTAAACTGTTTTTTGCGTTTTAATTTTATGCTTTTTGTCAATCTCTGCCCCTATGTGATTCCTCATTGAATTTTTAATCACTTGTGCTCCTAGAGTATATATATACATGTCTTTTTTAGTTTAAAAAAATTCCAGGAATTTGATACCTTAAGTACTGTTGTGCCAGCTGAACATTTATTCTGAGTTACAAACATCTTATATAGGAAACCTTGTGAAATTATTTCCTTTTATTAACTTTGCACCCCTACTGAAGATGCGACATGAATATTCCTTCTGATTGATACTGTTAATTTTCTTTGTTAAATTTGTCTTTATTTAGCTTATTTCTAAGTAACGCTGTTTTCTGGATTTCATGTTTAATATCCTACCTATTTGAAAACTCTAATTTGAAAATTTTGAACATGTTTGCTTATGTGATTGAACTGTTACGAGCACTTCGAACTTTCGGAGTGCCGTCGGGGTTAAGCTGGTTATTTTTATTGCGTATTGCAGATAAAATTCATGCTCGACCATTTGATCTCGTTTTTTTCCTTACTGACTATTTCAAATAGTTTTTTTGAAATAGTAAATATTTCCTAAAAAATACATATTTCAAATGAGTTTCCAAGCATATAGAGGCGTTCTCATCAATTTTGGTAACAAAGATACTAAGCTGTAAACCTCTGTAGTGTGTTCTATGATTTGTCTCCTTTGTCATTGCAGTAATCCAGCCCATATTACTTTACCTTTAAAAATCAAAGATAAAATCAAAACATTTCATTCATCTTACCTTTAAAAAGGTAAGGTGAATGCAATTTTTATTTTTTTACGTTGATAGATACATCTGAAAACTAGTAGTGCGAAACTAACATTACCTAGAGGGAATATAAAATAAATTGACCACCTCTATACTATATTTGAGCAACATAATATATATATAGGATGCTGAACCCAAACCATATCCGTACATCAAATGATGTCCCAAGAATTGAATTGAATGTAAGGTTTAATAGCAAAAGGGCATGCAATGATGTCCCTAGATATTTCTGCAAGCACACAAAGGTTGTTTGAGTTCAATTGCAGAGATATCGCCTGGAATCGCATGAGGATTCGAAGTTCATTCAACATTGATCCATGAGCGACTCGAGGGATAACTGAAGAATAAAGTGAATATAATGCTGGACTTCTACTCAATGCTTCAGGATCCTGTGTCATTCAAGATGCAAATTATAAAAGTTTGTTTGCTGAAATGCTCACTGAAAAGTTTGTTCACTGAATGAAAGCTTCAAAAAATTTTAAATATTGTTTAAGATTTTTTTGTCTCTGCGTTAGGAATCTCAGTTTACAAAAACAAATAATTACATTTAGTTACAAAAGTTAGCATGCACCAGCGTTACATTCCATTAAAAACATCATTCTCATCCCAAACCATTTCAATTCAAAATATCAGAATTAAAAAATTATTAATAATAATTTAAAATATTATTCATTTAATTCCTCTACGTCTTTAAGTTGATCTATAGTAGGTTTGTGCCCCCTTCTTAAGTTGTTTTGAGTTTTAATGCGATGCTAGACCTGGCTATCCCAAGCCTAGATCTTGAATAGCCAAATTAACATAAATTTATTTAACTCATTAGTTTCATGGGGCAATATCGTAAAACCACCTTTGCAATTTTTTTGTCTTTTGCTAAAGGAGATACTTGGTCATCCATTTAATATAAGTTGTTTGTATTAGTTTTGGACATTTAATGCTACAAACAAACACCTTCAATTTGAAATAATACTTTTAAACACGATAATACAAAATAAATAAATAGACATGAGCTATTTAATTCAAATTTTTCCTTAATTTGGTCTCAAATGTTCATCAAACTAGTTTTCCTGTTGTAACCGAAAATAACCTTCTTTTGATATATTTAGTAAAAGATTTTATTTACATCTAGTTATAGAGCCGTGATGGCTCAGCTGTTAGGGTACTGCGCTGACATAGCTGGCAAAACTTGTAGCTCACCCAACTAAAGATAGATTGATACCAGTGAATCTGGGATAAACACATTATCCCAATCATGCATTCTCAAACTCTTACGATTCAACAATCCTTGATCCATATTTTGGAAATTTTTAGAATTATTTTCCACCAAATCACGTGATTTGCGACGAAACGTAAACTTTCAAATATATGACGGAAGTATTTTCTCAACGTAGAACCTCATCGCATTACACTATGGAAGATAGTTAACTAAAATGACGAAACTGGAAGGACTAGAGGATTGAAACTGGAATGACGAAATACTTTTGACGAAATTTGTTTCCTCGAAGATATGATAGTTATTGTGTCACTTTGGTGAAATATTCATTCGGAGCATATACCAAGAAACTGTTTTACCGAAAACGAAAAATAAGAATCCATTTTTTAGTGTTCCGTTGGTCATAATATTGTTGAACCTTAATGGAAGAACGTTAACGTTCAGGAATGCGTTACTTAATTTTAAGTAATCGATAATTCTGTCAAATTCCATGCTTCATCACTGCAGCTCTATAAATTACATCTTTAATTTTACCATAGAAATTCTAGCTAAAGATTCAGACATCGTTGAAAAAAATCAAATTTAATGCTGCTTTAGGTAGTCAGTACTTCCCTTAATTCCCGTCGTTCATCAAGTCATTATAATTAGATTGCGTAATAGCAGGTGGCCTTGAGAGAAATAAAAAAATGGTGTTTTCTTTATTCTATATTGCTTCCCTTCTAAGCAGCACTGGGATCATAGAAACTTTTTTTTGTATCCATTATCATCTCAATACCGTTGTTAAAAAAAGCCGTTGTTAAAATAATGGTGAAAGAAAAGAAGAAATAGAAAGAAAAGAGAAGAATTGGTTACTTGTGGAAACACTGGTCACCCAGTAAAAAAGTAATATGAAAAAACTTTCTTCATCCATTATAGTGACTTAGAGCTGTCCTTAAGAGAACAAAAAAAATGACTTTAGTTGGAAAAAAAAAAGACGGTAAATATACAAAAAACAGCTGTGTTAAAATAGTATAAAAGTGGTGAAATTAGAAAAAGAAATGTTATCGCATTTAAATATTTTTTATTCAGTAAAGTAAATTTAAATATCCTGACAAATAAAATCTTAATAATCTTGTGAAAATAAGGCATGCATTTTTTTATATTCTCATTTGAATGTTTTTAATTTATAAATGAGATTTTATTATACATTTAAGAAATTAAGAAAAGTATTTTTTTACCATTTGATATTTTTTAATGCTTAAACAAAATTGCGAATACAAAATAAAACGTGCAAAAAAAAAAGGCATTTTTTTTAGGAGTTTCTTTTTTTTTACGTTATAACCGGTTTAAATTAAAAAGACTCGAGTCAGGGAAATAAATTTTTGGCGCAGTTAGGCCGTTGTTTCTGGCGTACCGCGCCTGAAATTTGCTTTATCATATCTTATAGGAATAGTAGCCATCTGTCAGTCATCTTTTCTTTATTAAACTAACTTTTAAATTATATTTATAATAATTACTAGTTACAGTAGCTTTTATAAAAAAAATAAAAAAACAACAACAAAAAATAAATAAAAAAAAACTGAAAATGAATTCAAATTAATAACTTTAAGCATGTTGGTGTCTTAAGTATTGATATTTAGTTTTTTTCCTTCATAAATATAAATATGCCACTTTAAAATGGCTAATCAATCCAGAAGTACTAGCTGTCTGTAACAATTAAAGTGATAATGAAATAACATTTAATTTAGTTAATTTAACTTTGCTTTAAGAGTTGTTTTAATTAGTATGATAATCAATTCAATTTCGACCATGACAAAATTAGTTCCACTCCTGTCACGTCTACTCATCTTGATTCCCTGAAATCTTGTTTTATTCATATAAATACCGATTCCCTTGTTAACGTCATTAGTTCCCCATCACCTCTTCATAGCATGTGGAAATGCATTTTACCTTAACTTTTACCTGTCGGTCGCTGTTTTTGTATTGTTTATCTTTTTCTATCTCGGATACTGTGTGTTTTTTTTTTCTAGTTTTGTTTCTCACCTTTATTTTTCCATTTTCCAATGACAACTTTACTTCTTATATTTCAAATCACTTTTGTTTCTTCTCATTCATGTCTGTCAAGTTTTGAAAATGGGCTCCTATTTCTGAGTGCTTGAAACATTTCTACTGTTATTTCTAATTTATAAATTTTTGAAGTGAATTTTTATTTTAAATATAAGATATAAATGCTGTATTTTATCCTATTTAATATTAAAACAGAAAGTAACCAAAATAAAACAACACAATGTAAACTTATTTGAACTAGATGCTTCTCAAAAGCATTAACATAAACATCGTGTTTCATTTAAAGCACAAAAATAATTTTATTAATTCTAGTCATGGTAGATGCAAAAAAAGTCCAAAGCACGAAAAATTTAAAATATTCAATTATTAAAAGAAAGGAAGCGCTATTTTATAAAAAAATATATATATTGCTGAGTTAAAATATTAATGAGAAGAAAAATTATGTTTCTTTTTTGTTAATCTTAATCTCGAACATTAAAATTTTGGTATAGAAACAAAAATATGCTTACTGTTTTTTAATCATGATTAAATTATGTCCAAATCTAAATACTCCATCTACAATCCATCAAAAGATATTTTAATTAAAATTTTAATTAAAATTTGAATAAGAAGTATTCCCATACAGTATTAAAAAGTATAGTTGAGTACATATAGTTACGTACATATAGTTATAATCTGAAACATTATAGAACATTTCTTCATCTAAAGTAATTTCCTTTTTTCATTGAATCAATTTGCGATGTTAGTCTAGTTCAAAAAAAGAAATATCAAAATAATGTTCTGTAGTTTAAGCACGAAAGTATCATAAATATAAAAAGTCTTGTTAATTTGTAATCGCATTAAATATTTACTTTTAGTTTTTCTTAGAAAAATTTTGATAGCACAGCCAGATAAATTCGAATTTTATTTTTGAAATTCATATCTAAAAGTATATATATTTAAACTTTAATTAATGGATGGTTTCAATAAGTTTTTCTTATAATTTTAAATATGTTGCGCATGCATAATTAAAATGACGGATTGATTTCGTTCAAATTTGAATATTTATCATTTAAAACAAGGTATTTTATGATTTAAATGAAATTTTATTCATTAAATTTTAGGAATTTACTATAGTTATTAAAATAAAAATTACTTACTTTTATCAAACTATCCTTGGATATAAAAGTTTGAATTGGTGATAAAAATTTATTTGGGCAATTAGATCCACAAATAAGACAGAGAAAACATAACTTTACGCAATTTCGGAAGAGATTCTATTCATTAATCAAGCCCTAAAGATTCATTCCCCCAAGCATTTAAAAATTACATTTCAGCTAATGGGTTTCAGAGAACTAGCTGCACTTATGTTTTCTTGCATGGTGACAAAGAGGCGTATTTTTCATTGCCCGTTTTTCATTACAGTTCGATTTTTCTTTAAAAAATGGGAAATATAATTTTTTTTTTTCACATTTGTTACAATAAATTTTTAGGCAACACACAGCTTTACAAAATCACTCAATTACTTGTGTCCTATACGGGAATTTCAAAAACTATTGTGTACGAAGAAGTTGTCTTAGAAGTAAATAGTATTTTTGATTTTTCCAAAATAATTGCAAAAAAATGATTAGTATATTTAAGGATATAATCGAAATCAAGCGTTAACTTTTTAAAAAAAATATTTCAAAATGCTAAAAAAATATTTAAATTAATACGCGTTTGATTCTTTTGCAAATATTGTTGAATTACACTTTTTCAAAATGTCAAGAAATCGAATCAATTAACAAAATGAAATGCCTATCATATATTTAATTTTTGTCAAATATTTTACTTTACCTCAGTTTTATGTAAAAATTACTTTACAGATAGTCTTAAATGAGAAATAAACATAAAAGCATTTAAAACGCATCCATAAACATTATTCAACCTTCTTAAAAACCATATTGTATCAGTTCTTAGAGACACACATTATCTCACGCAGGTTACATATTAAGAAGTCGAAACAATACTTGCAATTTGACATTACCAATATTCTTTTCCTAACTTAGTTTTTAAGTATAAATGAATAATATATGCCAAAACTACTTTATTCTACTTTGAAAATAAAAATTGCAAGCCAAAAATTGATTGATTTGGATAGTCAAAAAGTTTATGCTATAGAATGAAGTCATAAACATTTGTATTTATTGAAAAACGAAATAATGCATAAAAAGTAAGACTTACGAATAAGTGATCAGATTCTTAAAAATGGCAATTAATAATGATGCGCTTCGATCTTCAATCTAAAAGAAAAAGCAAAACAGTTATTAGTGTCTAAAAACTAACCAATCTCTAAATTTTACAAACGCGGTAAAAAGAAGGAATGAAGAATTAGAGATTAAATTTGAGAATAATTCGAGATTCAATTGGAGAATTATTAGACTTGAAAATAGAGTTTAGTGACACAAGATTAAAGGAGGATATACTGAACTAAACAATACGTTAAAACAAATCAAACGATCAATTCAAGCTACATTTTTCTTCGTGCAGCATTGGATTATCACGACTGTGGAAGATTTAGCTCCCTGGTGATCAGCTTTTCGGATATTACCTGACATTTGTAAGGTTGAATTGCCTATGCTAATACAGAACTTTGAAATTGCAATCAATGTTTAAAACCCTAACTAAAAAGAGAAAATTGCTTTAAAAACAAAGACTATAAAGTTTGGTAACTAAACATGTTCACCAAAAAAGGATTATTTCAATCTTAAAAATTATCATACAAATTATATAAAAATTAAAGAGCATCGCTCAACTAATCTATAATTTTAAAAACAAAATGAGATCAATTTTAGAGATTTTGGAAAGATTTTTATATTTTCCTGCATTGAAATAATTCAAATTTCTCAGAAATTGAAATAATTCATTTTTTTTCTTCAAATTCTAAACAAGTTTACCATATTCTTGAAAAATCTTAAGTTTGATGATATTTTTTCCACATTTTCCTAGAAACAAAGATTCAAACCCCCCTAGTACTTGTAAACTATTTTGTTTATCAGCATTAGAAGACAGACTTGGCTGCAGGCCTTTTGCTTAAAGTTTTAAGTGTTTTTCCACAGATGCGTTACAACAGCTGTGTAGTTTCACTTCCGAAAAAAAAAACTGATTCTCTAGGGTAAGTTTAAAAGATTAACGAAAAAAATATATAAAAGATTATTTGAAAGATTTACTAAGAAAGGGAAAATTGATCACAAGTATAGCTGAATGTGCTGTTTAATGCTACAAGATATACAAAAAGACATGCAAAGCAATCAGCTTTAAAATAATTGTCCATTTAAAAAGGTCCAGTGTATTGCTGCATAATGTTTTTAATAAGCAATTTTTTTTAAACGTATGTATCGATGTTAGATAGTTAAACGATGATACTCAAATCTAAAATTTTAAAACTTTTGATCAAGAGCAGCATATGGAACTAATATTAAAAGTAACTTCAGGGGGGTTCCATGGTGGGGGAGGGGGATAAAAATTATAATACCACTCAAGTATTTTCATGATTATGAATGTTATTTTATGTACTCACATTTAAGATATTTCAGGCATAGATTCACGGTTAAAAGTATTTTGACCTATACAGACACGATGGTCAGGAAAAAAAATCTATACTAATACTTATAAACCGCTAGCGGCAAGTCCGTGCCAGGGCTAAAGAGAATAGAAGGGCTAGTTCACTCCGCTCTTAGAACTGAAGCTACGATTTCCCTCCTCATGACGTCACTGTGTCCACAGATTTCGGAAGATCGCACGCAAGGATGTTATGATAAATTTGCATCTTTCTCTTTGTAAAAATAAGTTAGACTTTTTCTGGTTATTAGCTTTCAAACTTTACGTAATTAACACATTATTTCCATTCATAAACATAGTTTAAAAAAACTTTCTTGGCCAGTATATCAAAAAAATACCATTTTAAACTTATAAAAATATTTTACTAGTTGGCGAAAATGACACTATAAATACTTTATTTTAAAAAGTTCAGTTTTAACTTTAATTATTAAGAAAAATGAAAGTATATATCGACACTTTTTTATCTACATATTCTTTTATAACAATAAGTTGAGTTAAATTTAGAATCCGCGATTTTAAAATATGCCGGTAATAGCAATTTGTTCATACCTTATCATTAGGAAACATCAACCTTAAACTATAATTACTGAAGCAAAATAATAATTTAGGTTCATAATGACATTAGAAATTTTACAATTGTTTATAGATATTTAAATTTACGATGGTATAATTTATAGATATTTAAATTTAAGAGAGTATAATTTTAAAAAAAGAATCATAAATATTAAGAATAACTACATTAAGAAATATGTTATGAAATTAGAAGAATTCCAACTATATACTACATATTTTATTTATACTTTTTACTTACATTTTAATTTTCTTTGACTTTATTCATTTTTTTTCACCTGCCTTTCTTTTTGAAGTAACGAGGCGGTTTCTATTTAGATAATGAATTTTTATAAAAGTTCTTAACGACAGAATAAACGTATTGCTGTTTTATATTAACTGTTTCATTTCGGAATCCATTCTTTACATAGTTGTTCATTTACTTTAGGGAACACGCGGAAAATTATATTTTTTCCTTCTATTTTTCTATCAAAATTTTTTCAAGTTGCAATCGCGCAAACTGGCATTTCGATAATAGTTTTAAATTCTTGTAAATTCGCTGCAAAAACTGAGGAAAGTTATTATAGAAAATAAAAAAAAGTCTTAGAATATGTCGCAAAAAGAAATGCTCCAATATTAGTTAGAGCTAGTAAGGCCCAAAGCTCCGTTCTTGAAGTAAAAGTGCGAGCTTTGCGCCCAAGTGACGTCACTAGAGAAAATCGGAGGATTGGCGCGGCGAGAGCTACTTCAAAGGAGTGAACCAGCCCTTCTATTCTCTTTAGCCCTGAGTCCGTGCAACCTAACTAGATGAGATTTCGTATATAGTTATTCAGAAGTGTAAGATTAAGATTCTGAGAACGGCAGCAACGTGGCACTCACGGGTACTGTTCTAGGTACAGAAACTCGAAACTTTCAAACAGCAAACCCCATTTTTTTGTCTCAAAATGTTCAGCTCATGTAAAAACTCTCAACAGCATTAAAACGGTACGCGTATCCAAAAAATATACACGCGCTATGCAGGACGCAGAAAATACAGCTCTGAGCACTGCCGATAACCACACAATCGTGGCACAAAGGGAAAATTAAAGCAGGAACGAGGTAAGACAACTAATGACAATATAGATGGAACAAAAAGGTATTTAAATTACAAATTTGCTCACAGATCATCATCACACACACATTGTATCAATGCGGGAGACACTGTAGACAATAAAGCCGACCTTAACATAGCATTAAAGATGTTTGCAATCTTATGTCTAAAGATTATTTAAAATTCGGCAAAGCTTTCAGATAACACATGTGCACATTATATTTGAGATATATCTAGAATCAGAAATACATAGGAGTAATGTCGTTGCAACGCGGGTAATTGATTGATTGAATGTGGGGTTTTATGGCACAAGATCCAGATGCGTTTCAACGCGGAAGCCACGTAAATAGAAAATAGTGCGAGATAACACGATTGCCAAAATGCTGTTACAGAAAACTACTAAAACTACGAATGTTTTGTGTGCAAAGGGAGACCCAAATTTACTCCACCAATATAATTCTACACGTGCCCAATCTTTACATGTTGACTTATAATTCATAGTCTCTTGCAGAATGACCATTTTTTCAATGATAATCTATCATCTACATTACGCCTATAAAAAAAAATTGCTATTTAACTAAAACTATTCGTGAACAAACACTTAAATAATTTATCCCGATAAGAAAACAATTTATAAGTAAGTATACAACGTAGTGTATCAAAGTAGTATATCACGCCAAAATCGCAGAAAACACCGACAGTATCCGTAAGAAATTTCCACGATTCTTAAAAAAAATCAGTCTGATAAGAATTATAGCATCTCGGCTACATGGATCTAAATTAACTTGGGAAAAGTTTAGTTCTAAGATAACAGTTCTATAGCTTTAAGGTTAAATAGAAGTAGAAACAACTTGCTAGAGACGGCTATATTTGCGTCTCCAGAGTTAGTGCCTCTTCGGAGGTTTATCAGAAAAACATGAAGTGAAGGCATCCTAAACGCACTTCCTATTTTTGTTTTTGTAGTCCTTCTACATTTAAACCAAAACATAGTTACCGTACTATGAAGCTATCATACCACGTAAGTGAAGAAATGTATGGCAATGAAAAGTATCCAACAAATTTACCATTATTTTTTTGAAAACAAAGTATGTAATCAATCGTGGAGGTAAATAAACACTTAAACTGAAATTAAAACAACTAACGATTAAATTCTAAAGATGAATTTATTTAACCACACGTACATTCAGAATCGTATCGTATATGCAAATTAATTAGTCTAGACGATATCTTAAGTTACGAAATAAGACACAAAAACGTATTTTCTCTGACTAAACACATGTTTTCTGTATTTCTGACCCCCAAAACAGAAGACGTTAGCAACAGTCTGGGAAATATGGTCCTAATTGTTTAGTCAGTAGAGCAATTTAAAATTTGTTCCCGTTAATCTTAATATCACTTTTCGCTTATTTCGCCATATCTCTTCGCTTATTTCGCCTTTTTAAGCGAATTGAAGCACTTCCACAGATAATTAGTTAGTTAGTTAGTTAATTAAGTATTATTGGCGCAAAAGCCATTTTTGGCCATACCGCACCTACAACTTGTTTTGTAAGAAACACTCTGCTATAACCACAGATAATTATAAAATTCGCTTATACAAAGATAATTCCATGAAAAAAATATAAATTTTAGTAAATAATTTTTATTTTACTTAAAAGCAGTTGAAAAAATTCTTAATCGTGAGGTACACAAATTTTACGTCATTTTGAAATATCTAATTTTACATAGAAAAAAAAAAGAAATTTAAACGAAATCGGTTGAGCAATTCTTGAGAAATCGAATTTTAAATATATGACATTTCTGAAATTCGATTTATCGGAAGATATTCAAACAACCTTAGTCGATTCTATAATTTCTTCGCATTCGATTAATATTGTGCACAATTTTTATTGAAAAATTAAGAATTTTATTTTATAAATAGACTCTCAGATTAACACAAAATCGGCGAATATTTTGTTTATAAACTTATAAAAATACTGTAGATTTAAAATTTATTTAAATAACAATTATGTATCAATGCATAACGTCTGAACTTTAAGTTTAAACAATTTTAATAAAAATTTCTTTGGTTAACACGTTGACGAAGATGGGGCGCCGAGGTTCCTCCTATACATTTTTTTCTGGTGTTCTAATTACAAGCAAAAATGTATTTTTGTATTTTTTAATTATAAAAAATAGTCTAATAGTTTATAACAATACAAAGAAATAAAGAAAATTCCAAGTTTAAAAACGCCTCGTAATTAAATGCGTGTATAAATACTGTATATAAATACTCCGCTTAAAAGCATTAGAAATAAAAATAAATAAAAAACATCTTACGTAGCTATTACAGTCAGCTAGAGGCTAGCATTCGCACAACTCAAATTCCACATTATAATGTAAATTGTTTGCCATTTTTAGAAAAAGCTTCGAGGGTTGAAAAACAATTTTCTTAAAGCATCAAGGTTGAGAAAGATATATGTGCATACTTAAAGTAAAACATAATAAGAAATTTCGGGATGTCAAAAACCAAGCGCTTAAAAGCGTGAAATAAATATATGAAGAATCCCAAAAAAGGGATGGGGGCTGGCAATCGTTGGCAACCAATTCTTCGATATGTATTCATTGCCTACAGCCCAGTTTCAAAAAGGAGCAATGATAATGTGCATTTAAAGTGTAAAAACAGTTTCTTTCCGTTGCTTTAAAAATATCGTCCATCTTGCGGTTGAAGTGTGTTGAATATTTCATGTTTAAATTTCAAAAGCAAATCTTGATCTTTGAGTTGAGCTGAATTTAAAATTTTAACAGCTCAAATCGATAAAAGATATATAGATTTTTTTTACGATTCTTAACGCAGTTTTATATTCATAAGCGATATTTATGATGCTTATATGATAAAAAGGTAACATTTTAAAACAATGTAAAGCTGGAAACATGAAATCGTATTTAAAATAAAGCTGCTTTATGTTGACTTAAATTTGCTTTACTTAATTAGTTTTACTAAACCAAAATATGCTATTATATAATTTTTTACAGAAAGATTTTGCTTCCACTTTAATATCAATAAAGTAGTGAATATAATTCAGTTATTTGATAGCAATAAGATAGTCATAAATGGAGTGGTAAAGCAAATTTTCTGACAGGGTAAAAACTGTCAAAAAGTTTGGTCGCAAAATTAGGAAGTAAAGCAAATCAGGAGAACTCATGTATTATTATTTTATTGTACAGATCGCCATGTTGAAATTAAGTGCTGGCTATTTCATTAAATATAGGGCTTAATGCTTAATTGTTTAAACCAAAAAAAAATAAATACTGTGTCTACAAAAGTAATTGCAAAACAGTGTTATTAAATTTAACTGCTTCTATTTGCTACACTAGAAAAAAAAACAAGCAAAAAACAATTCACGAACATATAGATTCTAAATTTTTACACAATTTTTATTTTAGAGGGAATTAATCATACATTGTGTACTGAAAGTTATAAAACGGGCGATCTACGTGCGATTTTTCACTAAAATTTCAATTTTCTGAACTTTATTCATGCTTATAAAAGTTAATTTTGATATTTGAAAACAACCACATTTTTTTTCTACATTAGGTTATTTAAAAATAGTTCAATTTCTTCGTAGAAATTTAAGAAGAGATTTCAGCAATTTGACTCACTTTATACTGATAAACAAAATTAAAATACAAGCTTGTTAAACAAAATTAAAATACAAAATAAGTAACACTACAGCAACTAAAAGTAGTGTGTTGATAATTATGATGGTATATAAAAAAAAGTTTTAAGAAAATGCGATTTCTAAACACTAAACTTGCAATTTTAGCATGATTTTCTAAAAGCTCTACGAATTATGCGATGGGAAAGGAATTATTTCAAAATCTTAGAAATCACGAACTCTTTTAATAGTTTACCATTATAATTTAAACATTTGTATAGTACCGTGTAGTCATCTAACCGTGGGAGGTTTTCGTGGTTTGTCTCACCATGTAACATGAATGTGAATGTGAGTTAGTTCCATCAAAAAGTCCTCCACGAAAGTAAATTAATCCCAGTACTTGATCAAGGAGTTCCCTTATCTTCTAGATTGTTTTCAAAATTGCAAGTTTACGAAGTTAAACATTAGTAGTCTTAAGCCCCAAAACTTGTGTCGGCTGTTCAACGACGATTATAAAATTAAGTAATATTCATATTAATCAAAACGTGCTAACCTGCCACTTTTTTACAAAACATATTCCCGGTTCATCAAGTATTGTACACAATTATATTTTCATAACTAATATTTTTAGGATTTTTGTGTAAGAAAAAGGCATCTATAAATAAAATTTCTTTTCAAAAAAATTAAACGTGTAAAACAGTTAATTAGCTTAAAAAAAACAGAACATTCAATGCAAATTATTTTTATTTTTAACTAGAAAATTACAGTTTACTAAATAAAAACAGCTCTTAACTTAATTGCATCTATTTTTAAATGATAATGAAAAAAAAATGGGTTTTTTCAAAAGTTTTTAAAACCTTTCTTGAAATATTTTAATTACTACAATTTCGATTCCATTATTGATCAAAAGTCTTTTTAAGTCGCTACTAAAATCTGTTAAGTCCCTAATGCTTTTACTCTTTTTTTTAAGCAGAAAAAAAGAATGGTTATTTATAGGAAATCGCTTGATTTGAAGAAAAAAAAATTCCTAGAGTTTAGAAGAAAAGCCGTTTTAGAAGAAAGGATTCAGTTTCATTTGTTTCAAATAAAAGTTGCCAATACCTTTTACTTCGTTAATTCATCCTTTATAGTCCACCCTAAGACATTTTAAAATCGATTTTACCTTGGCCCTAAGCATAAGAAACAAAAAAGATTTCTTTAAAATCCTTTTTTTGTACAAAATCAAATTGCAGTTTTTGAATATCTTAAAGGATTTAAGGGATATTTGTAATAAGATAATTCTGAGTTTTCTCTGTGTATAAAAGAAATAATTGTAACCAAGTAAATAAAACTTTTGAAAGGTTTCTGAAATACGTTAAATTGGTTTCAATACATTAATTTAGCGTTTAATTCACAAAATCTGTCTTAAAAGTAAATCCAACTATTAACATCTACCTAATGGTAGGACTGATTAAGCTTGTTTTCGCTCTTCCAGGAAAAGTGTTTACTTAATTGATTGACTGAATGTAGTGTTTAGTGGTACAAAATTCAAACGAGAACATGCTGCATCAAACAATACGCTACAAAAGACAAAGTGCATGCAACACTTTAATTGTCGTAAGATACATTTCATATAACTGATAAAATTATATAAATTGAATGAAATGTAGAGTTTAGTGGCACAAGGTCCAAAAAAGGATTGTGCCAAACACACGGTTTTAAAGACAGATTAAAAGGTAAAATAAAGCGCATGTATAAAATCAGATAAGATAGTGAAAGTTCTAAAACAATGTTGTAAAGTTACATACACTGAAATCAATAAAACTTAATGGTAAATTTACTAAAATGGTAAGAAGCATGAAACAATTATATTCAAGTTAAAATTCCAATAGCGCGTAAAAATGCAAAGATGTTAGGATGGTGATTTTTATCGAACAAGTTTTTGATACATAAAATCATGCTTCCAAAAAAGTTAAGGTGATGCTGGTTAAAAACATGGGCAAGCGATTAAAATATGAAGAATTGGAAGTAAAGCGTTACAAATGTCGTATCGAGGAGGCTGCAGCACAGCAAATGAAGCAAATGAAGATGAGTCAGTCGAGTATGTCCTATACGTAGGTGGGTCTGCTCAACACCTCCTAGAAAAGAGCAGGCCTCAGCACGGGTTACCATAAATATCCTTTAATAGCCCAAACGTAATGACATATTTCGTATTTTCAACCACACAGCAGCTTAGTACCCCGAACGTAATGACATCTTTCTTATTTTTCATCTACTGCGCAGTTAACTTCGTCACATCGGACTACTGAATTGATCCGTGCTGAGGCCTTCCTTTTTCTAGGAGGTGTTGGTCTGCTCCGCGCAATTTCAACGCTGGCCAAGGTTCTAACGTGGATTTAATAGTATGAAGTTTGTTCTCAATTTGTAATTCCCAGTGTTGCTGCCACAAAGACATAGAAAATGGTATAAGTTGGTGAATAGAATCAGATAAAAAGTATGCATATGGTATAAAATACACGATGTAAAATGATACGAAGGTGATAAGACGTTTGCAAAAGCGTATAAAAATATAGCTGCATTAAAACATTTATGTATGGTTAAAAATACCAACAGCACGTGAAAACGCAAAAATGTTAGGATGATGGGAGTCACCGTACAAATCTTCTAGAGTTAAAACAGAATTACCAAAAAAGGTAAGACTATGACGGTTAAAAAATTGGAATAGGCATTGGGGAATAGTACCCAAACAGTAAATGGAGAGTTTACTTAATTGAAAACTGAATTAATAAACCAAGTTGCAAGTGTGTTATAGCTACAAATGCCGCCAAAACAAAAAATAATAATAACAAGATTCGTAAAGTAAGTTGTAAGTGTTGTACAATCATAAGTATGATGACCAGGGGCCACAAAAAACTTTTTTAAACATTTTACAATTCACTGTTTATCTTTCAAATTACTTAAAAATATAGATATTTTTCTCTTAGAGAATCTCTTTTAGGGATTTCTATTCTCCGAATATCAAATTGTATAGGTAAAATATTAAGTTTTCCAATATCTCCCAGGATGATGATCAGTAGCCATCAATGACTCTTGCACTAATAACTCTTAACTATATATCCTACATTGCATGAAAAAAAATTATCTTTAATATTATTAACTAATTATTAAGTATTATATTTAATTGAATTGAATTGAATGTAGGGTTTAATTGCACAAGGTTCACAAAAGGACATGCTGCGCCAAACAATCGGTTTCAGAGCAAATCAAAGGCAAAAAGCATCCATCTATTTATTCTTACTAGAACTTTACACAACGTAACAAGAGTATTAGAAAGTGAATAAAATTAGCTACAAAATAAATACTATAAAACAAAATGAAACAGGTTCAAAACGTGAGTAAAATCAGAAAAAAGTGTCAATGGAATAAAACAGTTATATACAGTATAAAATACCAATTGGCGTAGAAACGCAAAAATGTTAGGATGATGGGTGTTTCCTAACAAATCCTCCAGGAATAAAATAGAACCACCAAAATAATTTGAGACTATAAAAGTTAAAACAAGGGCAAATAGTTAAAATATGATGAATCGAAAGTAAAACAGTACAAGAATTGCACTGGGGAGGCGGTTCTCCAAAGAGTAAATGTGTATCAAGCGAGTGTGGCAGATTCGGAAACTGGTTAGCTTAACGTCTGCGTGGCATAGACTTAATCCAGGTAAAGTGTTAGTATTTGGTTCAACTGAGTGCAAGTTGTTTTTAATTTTATTGTCCCTCTGTTGTTGTCAGAGAGATGTTACAAACTGACAACGTAGAATGTAGAGTTTGCAACTGAGAATGTAGAGTTTCATGCATGAAAAATGTTTGGATACAGTTTGAACAGTGGTATCACATCAAGCAGCCATTTCGTTCCCTGGTATACAGACGTGACTCGGTACCCAGCACAATAAAATATCGAAACCGTTATTGTGGATAATAATCAGCAAATGATTAATAAAACATAATATTGGAGGAATATCACTGCAGAAATGTTTTAATTGGCCCAAAACGCTCGTACTGTCGTAGTATATGTTCTACCTCCGTGTGGAGCAGGGGTGTCAAACTCAAAAGCTAACTTGGGTCAAATAAACAATGCTTAACTTTAGGTGGGCCGCAAAAAAAAAATCAATGTTCATAGAAACAAATATTTTTATTTTGAATAGTACATTGTAATAAACATATATAAAGTTAAATTATTGCTTACGTCCTTATACTTGACATCTCTTCTACTATCTTTTCTATTTTGGGGAGAAATTTTATTGGCCGAGACTACTTTCAAAATTAACCCAACGTGAGCGTAATCAATACGGTTTCGGACAGGAAATTTATTTCCATTCTTCGATGAAAATAATTGCTCTACTGATAAGTACTTAATTAAAATAATTCTATAATACTAAATAATTTCATATGAGAATTTTCGAGTATTTTCAAACCTTGCGGTAAATATTCGTAAAATTTAGGCACACACACTTCAATGAATTTTGCCTTCAAATTTGAGTCGTACTGAATCTCATTCACTTCCATTTGCATATAACTGGGTACTGAGTCTATATTTATAGGGAAATTGAAGAAAACAAACAAAATTTTTCTTCCAAAGAATTAAAATCCTTAAACATTCAAAATCTGTTCTAAGATTTGAAATTTTTTTCTGCTTATTTTTGTTACGATGCAGTATCATCTAAACAAGATTTGTTCTTGTTGCACGTTGGAAAGTGCGTTAAATCTTCATTTTTCAGTTGCCCTTCCCAAAGAATAGTGACTTTAATTATGTCAAACATGTTTGTAATGATCTGATCCTTGCCTTGTAACAATAAATTTAAATCGGATACGTGTTTGGTTATATCAGCTATAAAAGATAAATCTTGCAACCATATTTAATCGGAGAACAAGCTCGTATCTTGGTTTTTAGTTTGTAAAAGCTTAAATATTTCTTCTTTCGAATCCCAGAATTGTTTGAGAACCTTGGGGCAAGATAACCAACTTACCTTGCTGTAATAGGATAAACCTGAATATGCACTATCTAATTGATAGCTTAATGTAAAAGGGACTCCATTTCAGCCAATTAGAATTTTACATTTTCGCGCGTACAATTTAAAATAATCCCTATGGTTTATAAATAAAGTATATTATAATTTTATATGCTGGTTTCGTTTCTAATTCACATTTCCAAATTATTTTTACTTTGCTTCGGATATATTGACTGTGCCACAAAAATGTTCATCTCGGGCCGCGTGCGGCCAGCGAGCCGCGAGTTTGACACCCCTGGTGTAGAGAGAGTGGAAATTAGCCGCAGAGCCAAGAGAATGGCAACAGCTTCAACAGCAAAGACGATATCTGGGATCCTATTACATTTAAGAATAATTTTTAATTTGTCTTATTTATGTAATTCGCACACCAATTCCAAAGTGAATTTAACTTCTTTCTACACTAAACTAGTTAAAATGTTTATGGGACTTCTCAGAAATTTAATTAAGTTTAATAGTGATTGCAGAAAAAACTAACTTTCTTATCTAAGATGGAAATAAAAACTATCCTAGATATATATTTATTTTTTTAATGTAAAAATTTATATGTTATACGTTTTATAAATCTAAGATTATATGAACTATGCTGTATGCTGAATATCTTTAATTTATAGTAATGAAAAATGAAATAACAGTAAAAAACTGGATTTGAGCCCCTTGCACTCTTGTAAAACTATTTTATGCTAATGATTTGAATCAGTTCAGAGTAGCAGTATGTAGGGGAGAGGGGGGCACATGTGAACAATTTTTTTTATTTCTTCATTTTTCAAAAAATATCATAAATTTCTCACAGTAAAGAAGTTCATATGTTTAAGTAGTCTTTTCTTCGTCTTATGGAATTTTTTGACATTTTTTAATAAAATATTTTTTTACTTTATGAGATTTTAAAAAAATGACTTCAATTGTTCACATGTGCCCCTATTGGGGGCACATGTGAACATGCCTGGGGCACATATGAACAAGATTAAAAACACAAAGCAATCATCATATTTCAAGGGAAAAAAATCTTTAATATGACAGATATAGATACGTATTATACTGAAGGGGTTGTAGCTTACTATGCGAATTTAAACTGTACAACAGTACTGTCAATAAGAAAATAATTTTTCAGCTGTACAATAATTTTTTCACTGTTGGGTTTTTCGCAACTTCATGTTCCTCAGGAGTTGTAATGGGCCTTTTTCTTTCCTCTCTGATAATCTTTCATGCTTTTTTTTCATTTTTCTATCTTTTCATCCGTAGTTTAGCAATTCTATCTTTCTCAGGTGTATCAGTTAATATGCGTGATGCGTGATCAACCATTTAATAAAAAAAAATTTTTTTTAAAGAAAAAATTAATAAATTAATTATGGAAAATTAAATAATAATAATTTTAAATGCATACATATTTTTTAAACTTATAATATCATGAGGATAATAATCTTAATACTATGTAGGGGCACATGTGAACTGTTCACATCTGCCCCAGATGATTTGTTCACAAGTGCCCCATCATCCTTCTTAAACCTTACTTGAAAAATAAAGAACTTTTAATTGAGTAAAAAAAAAAATTTAATTGTCATAAACTTACCTGAATGTTCATATAATGGTCTGCAATAGTTAATTTCAGTTTATTAGTTGATTTATACTATGCTTTCACTTGAAGAAGCTAGTGATTATAATATATACAACACCAACTGATACGAAGAAATCGTCAGAATAGAACAACAAAATGTCTTATTGTACTGAAAGTTTCGCAGAGAGGTAGGACTAGTACTGCCATCAATTGAAAATTTTTCAAGATTTTTTATTTCAAATCATATTGGTAAAACATACCATGTTCACATGTGCCCCCTGTTCACAAGTGCCCCCCTCTCCCCTACCACAAAATTAACTCGGACAATTATTTGAGAACTTTTTGAACAATGAAACATCGGCACATTCGGTAACCTTTTTCTTAGTTTAGATGAAAAGTTTTTCTCAAATAAAATCCTTTTACGTGTTTTCACAAAATAACACATTTGAAAAAGTTTTGCAGAGCGAATTAAATAGCTTCTAAAACTTTCAAATAAAAGACAGTATTTGCGCACTAAATATTTACTGACTTTCAAAAAATAAATATTTATTATTCGAAAACCTTTTAACGGAAACAAAAGCATTATTAATACGCCAAAAAAGATTATTTTAGACAAGATGGCATTCGTATTCACAAAATGTGATAAAACGACTAAATATTTACAAAAAAATAAATAAAAACTATTTCAAGAAAATAAAATTTTCTTTAGAGCAATTCTCATAGGAGTATAAGGCAAGCATTTATCAGAACAATTTATTTTCACAAATGATTCCTTTGTTGCTAGCTAAAAATATCTAAAACAATTCTTTTGACTTTGATCGCTTATAGCGACATGGTGATATTGATAGAAAATACATGATTGAGAGTTTACAAAATTTGATTTATTTTATTTTTAAAAAAATATATTTCACATGACATTCCGTAATTTAATGTTTTTCTGACAAGTATATTTTTGTAAATCATTTTATGTTATGACATTATAAAGAGTAAAATTTTTACCTCATTTATCTGGATATAGTAAACTTAAGAAAATCATAATTTATAAATCTACCTACAGTCTACCTACAGTCACCGTTGAACAGCCGACCCAATTTTGGGTTTACGACTACTAATGTTCAACTCCGTAGCATTGAAATCTTGAACCAATCCAGCAGACAACGAAATTCCTGCATTAGTAACCCCCAGAGGTATGATTTGTTATGGGAACATGGAGGACTTTGTGACTCGACAGATTTAACGAGCATTAGTCCCTATTTACTACACGCGGATTCCTCGGCAGGCGGGGATCGAACCCGTGAACTCTTAGACATGGTCCCAGTTCCCTACCAACCAGGCTATCCCGGGGTCGCTTACAGTCATTAACAAAACATTGCATGTACCATAATCTGGCAAAACGTAAATTAATACAAATATTGGGTGGAATGTAGGGTTAGTTGCACAAGAATGCTAAAAAGCACATGTTGTCGAATAACACTGAGGATTTTTTTTTTCTATTACGTGGGACTTTTTTTCACCAAATAATTACTTTCATATCGGGTTTCTCCCTCCAAGCTACAGTTTTGTTATTAATGACATCTTTAGTTTAGTCTTTGTGGAAATGTACAAGGTTAAAAACGTTACATAAAACAGGAATCGTATTTTGATCACTACGATTTATAAATAATTTAAATAAACTTATTTCAACAATATTTTTTCGGAATTCTTTTTGCTTCCTTCTATTTTGGTAACATACTTCTTAACTCACTTTTTCACTCAATTTACAGGATGTGGGATTGCATGAAAAGGAGCAATTAAAATTATAATTTTAAAGTTTTTTTTTTATGAAGGAAAAGTTAGTTTCAAGTCTTTTTTATATTTTATACTAAAGTGTTTTAGGCATAGATGCATCTTATCAAAATATTATTTGAAGAATATATTTCATACGTTAAAGGAGAGCAATAGCCTTGGATTCGTCTTGATCTTATTAGAACCAGCTAAACACTTAGACGCAGTTAGCGATGCACGCTAAATAATTACTTTTGTTACCCGAACTATTAGTGCCTCTAATGTTTCTGCATTTCTCACGTAGTCAATCTTTTTTTTTAGCAACAATTAAACGTTTAAACATTTACAGCAATTCAAAGAAATTTCACATAGAAAAATTACCATACTGTATAAGGATACTTTTGTATTAACAAATACATAATTTTGGTTGATAAAACCTAAATATACGGTATTTAAACCAATTATTTAGTACTTTCTCCGTTCATATGGTGTCGGTTAAACGGAAATTTTGTTTTTCAAGTTGTTCTTATTACCACACATTAGGTAAAAAAATACAAAACTGAAAAGCAAACTTATCGGAATAAGTGGTTAGGTTTTTCCCTAAGGTATCATGAAAAATTTTAATGCATTCCAAAACCTTATTTTATGGTTAATTTTACTAAAATCATTACTAAAGCGCTTCGGCAGAAGTTAGAGTTTTTGGGTGTTCCCATAGTGTTAAAAACGAAGTTAATTTTACCATATGGTACTTTTGACTATATTGTTTTCCTCTGTGTTATATAAATCAGGCAGATCAACTTAATATTTTACTTCTTACTATGTGCTACTGAAACAGCTACATTACTTATTTTTCACCTAAAAGCAGGATGGGATTTTAGAGGAAAACTTTTACGTAATCAAATTTGCTTTTCATTATGTACATCTAATAAGGTGATGTAATAACTTCATATAATTCATTGAAGTAGGAAATTTAAGACCGAGAAAGTATTCTATAAAATATTCTAGGACCTCACCGTTACACTTTTATTCAAGTAAGAAGGATCTGAATTACCATAAAAGTGATTTTCCGCTAGCCAGGCATTTGTTTCTGCTTGAAGAACTGAAATTGACAGCTAACAGAGTTTGGGTGAAGTTAAAATTTGAATATTAGGTTGAAGCCGAAGGAAAATTCATTTACATATATTCCTTTGTACCTGATGTCTAAATGAATTGGAGGTTTCTGCACCACTTATTTTATTTCTAGAATCACTATTATCTGCAGGGATCATTAAAGAATTTTAATTTCC
The DNA here is from genome assembly GCF_982258835.1 of Parasteatoda tepidariorum. Taxonomy (NCBI): domain Eukaryota; kingdom Metazoa; phylum Arthropoda; class Arachnida; order Araneae; family Theridiidae; genus Parasteatoda; species Parasteatoda tepidariorum. Next base: position 49,834,395 of record NC_141766.1, read on the forward strand.
TGTCATTGCGTGGAATTTAAAAGTGAAGCCATGCAAATTAAACGAGTACTTATTTTATAATTCAGATTCAACAAACTTTAAATCGGGTTCATTTCTCAAAATAATGAATCTTTTGTCAAAGAAAGAGAATCTGAGATACAGAGCAAATAAATCATAGTGGGGAATATTTAATTCCAAGTCATTAAATTCGTGATAACTCTGCATTATTTTTCGATTTCGGAAACAAAAACTACAGAAAAGATTGTGCCGTCGAAGCAGTTTTAATTTATATTTTTAATGTTTCTTTTTGTTCAGGAAAATCTGTTCTTAAGCTTACAGTCAGAAGGAAATGTTAATTACAAATGCTGAAAGCAGGGATCAAGTTGAGCTTTTTTTTTTCTTCTTTTTTATTTCAAAAGAATCTCAATTATTTACCGACGAGGTTTGCATTTAAATTAAAAATGACATCTCGGCACTTAATAATGAAGAGAAATGTATTGAACACGTATTATCGGAAAGCTCTGTATTTGAAGCGATTTTCAACTTCTCAAGTGGCAATTTAAGGGACTTTTTTGCAGTACCGAATAAAAGGAAAATTAAATGTTTAGATAATTTTGATAGAGTACATTTTAAACTGTTCAAAATTATTTTTATAAAATATGTGAAGCTAGTTTTTTCATTACCCATCAAAATTACAATATACAAGGAAATAAGGGAATAAATTGTGTCATTTGCATTGTTGTGTAAAGAAATAAAGCAAAATAAATTGTGCCATTATAGCATTATTGCATACAAAGAAATAAGAAAATAAATTGTATCATTAGCATTATTGCATGCAAAGAAATAAGACAAAAGGAATTGTGTCATTAACGTTATTAAATACAAAAAAATAAGATAAAGAAATTATGACACTAGCATTATAAAACAAGTTATACATTGAAACATAAAATTAAAAAGTTATATTGTATTTATGACTGCAATTAATTCTTCAGTGATATGGGAGTTATGGCAATAAATGGTGGCGTATGGCGAAAAAAATATACAATTCAGCACGTCGTCTATCATTGCTTCAAAAGACTTATGTAATTTTTTTTGTATTCATGTTTTATTTTATTAGTTCATATAAACTAATATTTTATTTTTAACCGTAGTTCTTTTAATAACTATCTTCTTTATAGTTTTTGTTTATACTAATTCACTGATTAACAGTTTCATTGTTGTTTAGAGATAATTTAACGACCTAAAAACATGTTTTGTTCTCTGCAATATTATTTATTTTCTAAACAGAGTGGGGATTGAATTAGGTTTAAGTGTAGAAAGAAAATAAAGATCGGGAAGAAAATAAATTAGTTAATTTATGATAAAACATATGGAAAGGAAAAACTTTTCTGAATTTTCTTATTATGATCACAAGCTCTGATTTTAAGTAATGTTGCTAAATTTTTATTCAGTACCTAACAGTTTGACACTTCTGTTATATGATTTATTTACAAACGCTCATTTTAAGAAAATAACTGCATAATATAATACTGTAGCTTTCTTTTGTTAGAATTAAGTTTGATTAATAATACGCAGGGTTTAGCGGTACAAGTTCCAGAAAAAAAACATCGTCATCAAACTTTTAAATCCAGACACATCTCAAACTGAGTGTTTAAGAAAATAAACTTAGCAAAAAATTTGCTTTTTCACTGTATTAAGCAAACAAAACCAAAATTTTGACGTCATATCAAATCATATGACGGTTTTAAAATTCTTAGTTTTAATATTCATAAATTGTCAGAACAAAATTTAATACTTTTAAATATTAAACAGTTTATTATGAGCATAAATATTGAAAGAAACTAAAAAAGTAATATTTTATACACAGTACGCTACATAAAAAGAAACAACAGACAATAACTTATGTTATAATAATCGAATTTTAGAGCTCTAAGATGCAATCTTAATGATTAGGAGTGCTAACTTTAATTATGTTTAATAATTTGTGCAGATGATAGTAATAATTTAAATTATGTAATCAGACACCAAACCGTAATTACTCTGAAGCATACTTTTTTCCGGGGAATTCAAATATTTGATCCTTAAAATAAGGAAGGTTTGTCGTAATCTAGAGTTTATGAGCACAATAGAAACACAAAATTTAATTATTAGGTACGTACTTGCCTAAATTTAGACATTTGCGCTTACCAAAGAAAAAGTTTTTTCCTCTTTATACATAATATATAATTCAGGCATTGTGTAATCACCTTCTTACATTATGTAGGTTTTCAAAATATTCTATTTTTTTTTTAAAAAAAGAACAAAGAAAATGTTCACTTTACAGACAATAAGAAATAAAAAGTCAATCTAATTATGCATGTACGTATATAAAGAAAACAATGTTTACTTTTAATATTTTTCTTGCAATAAATTCTCATTTAAAAAGATATTAAACTTGAACACGCATTGGAAAATAGCAATATCCTTCTGTGAAATTTGCAATTAGTTAGCAATTATTCAAAAATGGGATTTCAGTTACTTAATTTTCAAGCTTAAAAGTTAACTTCGCTTAGTCGATTTAGATAATTACCTTTCGCAATAAGCATTTTAGTTAGTAGTCCGATATTTGGTAATCAAGCATTTAGAACTGAATGAGATAATTTTGTCAGAAATTTACTTCAGACGGCATTTTCTTTCCGATGGAGTGTAAATAATGAAAGTTAATTAGGGAGTAATTAGTTCAACAATGACTATAGCAAATCAATAATGGGTAGCATAATTCTTTAACTGGAAGTAATATTATTTGTTACAAATCATCTGCTGCTAATGAAAAAAATATTTCTTTCTTTAAAAAAATAATTAAAAAAATTCTGCACCAGTTTTGCTTCATCCATATTAAATGTTTAATGAGTTTAAATTTCAGATAAATACTAAATTTCATTTGTGATGGGTGATTAAAAGTTTTAAGATTCAGATTTACTTTTTGTTACCAAACAGCTTTACAATGGCACATGCAGAAACCCCCACTACTTCGGATTCTGCGCGGTTTCAGAAAATATTTTTCAGTGGTAGTTAGAGGGTTATGTATAGTTTTTGTTTAAGAAATTAGAATTGGAAGAATTTTGTCCACCACATGACACAAGTGATTAAAAATAGACACATATAGTCGTGTAAACAAATGCTCAAGCTTTTAAAATCTAATATTTCTTTTTAAAAAATAAAAAGAATCTGTTCAAAAAATTATGCTTTAACTCCCTATTACTCAAATCAATGCAACTATGATAAAATTAATATAAATTGGCTAAAATTAGAGCTAAATGAAATTAAATTGAATTAATAAAATGAAAAACTTAATTTAAATACAGTTGAGGAAATCTATTGTTGCAAGGAGAACTTACTTCAAATGCGGGCAATAAATTGAAAAAAGTAAAGAGTAGCTTCATCAATATTTTCTGCGCCAATTTTAGGCTTTGTAGAAAGAAGCAGATTCTTCAACTGCTAGCTTGACAGCAAGTGGACTCTAACCCATGATCCGTATACCATTGAGGATATTTTACGTCAGCACTGTAGGCGGTGCGACCCGGTTGCAGAATTTTGAAATGACCAGCCATAGCTGGGATTCGAACCTGGATCACCTTACTGGAAAGCGAGCTCTCTATCCCCTCAGTTACCATGGCTCAAATTACATTATATGAGGTCAGTGATTAATTCATCAATCGGACCACCACGAAAATTTGAACTGTTCCTACTCCACAAAATATTGTGTTCATTGTGATCACCCTTAATGATAAACGGTGCTGGAATTTCAGTATTGAATTGAATGTAAGATTTAATGGCACAAGCTTCAGAGAGGACACGCTGCGCCAGACACACGGTTTTAAAAACGTATTAAAAGGTAGAATAGAGTACAATTACACAATAAGTATAGTAAAAATGATGAGAATTCTAAAACAGTGAAAATGCAAGTATTTTTATATGTGGATAAAACTTGATAAATGATAAATCTCTTATATACTGTTTAAAATACCAATAGTGCGAAGAAAAGTAAAGATGTTAGGATGATGGTTTTCATCTAACAAGTCTTTTATGCATAAAATGGAGCTACCAAAAAAGGTGAGGCGAAGCTGGTTCTGGAATTTCAGTAACGAGACTATCAAGATCAGATTGCCTGATTGTATAATTTGGCAGATATAAACAACATATTGAAATAGGCGATTAAATAGAAATTTGAATTGCAACTGCTTTAAAGGTTACGAGGGAAATAATAAAGAAAGAATAATAGTTAAAAAAGAAACTCCAACCATCCACAAAATTTTTCTGACATGAGAATAACCTATAATATAGGCCGCTCGACCGGCACTTGTGCCGGTATGAACCTGCGTCTTCTCTCCTGAAGGAAAGCTGGCTATAGCCGGTGACGAAGATTTCATCAAGATTTTCCCGTTTACCCTTATAGATAGGGCGGGGTCCCGCAATCGACTGATCGTAAAGACCCGGTTCCCAGTTAAACACCGACGTCAAACACCACTGGCTGCACTTAATAAGCGGATGGGTGACCACTTTGATCAGCATGCGTTTGGACCGAGGGTGTGCGTTATCAGTCCTCGTTAAACTGTTCTACCGTAAAGTGCTCGACTTCGAGTTCAGGTCGTCGGTCTACTAAAGCAGGAGAGCCATCCCCCCCTCTACAGAGGATCAAAATTGCGATGGCACGTCTTCGGATCAGCCTCAGGGATATTTTCCAGACCGTCGCCAATAGCCCATTGTGCAGCTCTATTGCGACGTAAATTAAATACGTACTTACCTAGGGGGAGGGTGTCAATTTTCCCTTACATGAGAATGTCTATGGATATTTACCTAGCGAGAAAGCTTGAGAAAAATTTCTTGAAGACAAAAGCAGATTGGATCATGATTTTTTCAATTAAACTATTTATGTCTGGAGCATTAGAGCTAAAGCTTGCACAGTTATTGTTGTTGTTGTTCATTTACGTCGCACTAGAGCTGCACAATGGGCTATTGGCGACGGTCTGGGAAACATCCCTGAGGATGATCCGAAGACATCTTGGACCAGTCCCTACGCGGACTGATCCAAGTGGTCACCCACCCGCACACTGACCGTAGCCAGTGATGCTTGACTTCGGTGATCTGCTGGGAACCGTGTCTTAACGATCAGTCCACTACGGGACCTTGCACAGTTATCCACATCTGGTAATCAAGTTCATCATCCGTGAAATTATTATCTCTGTTCATTGTATAGAAATTTAAATACTAGACTTTTTATTAAATTTTCACGGGAACAATTAAACCAATTTCACTCCCACTTTTTTTTTGTCTTTAAAATTACTAAGATTAATTTTTTAATGTGATGTAAAATAATGTTAACAAATTTTTTAGACTATTATATGGAATATCATAAAACTACATACAATTAAAAAATTATGTACAATTCAGAAGAACTTTATATATTTATAAATAACATTAGCGAGTAAAAATACATACTTCAACTGGTGTAAGAAGTTAAGAGAATTGGCAGACTCGGTCGATTATCTCTCGAACTACTGGACCGATTTTAATGAAATTTGATATATACATGCATCGATACAATACAAAAAAATGAGAATTCAACAATTGTAATACTCACGCATGAACGTGCGTAACTTTCATTGGAGTCGGAATTTGAGTTGAATGTAGGGTTTAATAGCAGAAGGTCCACAAAAGGACATGCTGCGCCAAACAATGGGTTTTAAAATGATTCAAAGGTAAAAAGCTTCCATCTATTTTTTATTACCAAACCTTCACACAACGTAATAAGAGTGTTCGAAAGTAAATAAAATCAACTAAAATATAAATATTGTAAAACAAGGTGAAACAAGATCCAAAAGTGAATAAAATCAGATAAAAGTGTAAATGGGATAAAACAGTTATATACTATATAAAATATCAATTGCGTGTAGAAACGTATTCGTTGGAGTCGGAAGGTATGAAACAGCTGTTATAGAATTAACAAAAAAAATGGGTTAATAAGCCCCTCTTACAGATATAGTGATACTTGCAGCGTGATTTCATACTTGGAATAAGGCAGTTTATCATTTTCTGTGGCAATTGGCCTGAATTGTCCTGTGGAAATTTCATGCCTTCTGACTTCGACAAGTGTTATGCACGATAACGCTTGTGTATTACAATTGTTCAATGGTTATTTGTTTTATATTGTATCAATATATGTACATACTAAATTTCATTAAAATCGGTCCAGTTGTTCCAGAGATAATCGACCAAGTATTCAAATTCTCTTAGTTTCCTATACCAGTGCAGTTGAAAATTTTGTTACGGAACTAACAGTTGGGACAAATTAATGTGATTTTAACCTTATATGCAATCACGAGAACAGCAGTTTGTCACATAATCGATCTTGGTTACACGTGGGGAAATACATCTATACTATATTAATTATCTATAAAAGACATCTATAACGACTATTTATCTTACTTGGGGCATAATTTTTGGTACAAGATTGTGAACTAAACAAAGTTTACATAATATTGCAATTATTTATGAATCATGTATTTTCAAATTCGTCACATTTTAATGCATTTATGCTTTCATTCAAATATGCAGTAGAAACTCTATTTTATTATATAAAACATAAAAACTAACGAAGTAAAATGTTTTTATATTTCTTTAGAAATATCTGAATCAAACTTCGAATTACATGTAGGGGAGAGTCGGGTAGCCCCGCCCAGCGGGTACCCCCGCCCACTGTCAATTTCAGATGTATAGAATATTTTTTCAAGTCAATGGGCCATCGGACATTAATTGTTATATTAAAAAAAGATTATTTTCAAAGTTTCAAGTATTTATGCAGCTGTTAACATGGTAAACAATAGTTTTGAAAATATGTTGAATACAGTAGTCATGAAATTAAGAAAAATTGGTTGAATGTTTCGATTAAACTTCATTTTAATACTAAAAAAATAATTTTTTCTATACATACAGCATTAAAGTATGTAGTCTTAAGTTTAATTTGCACAAAGAAAGAAGTTTATATGTGAAAAATTGTTCGAGTAATTACAAATTTACAAAAAAATTGGATTTCGGATAGCCCCCGCTCACACATGAATGTCGGGTATCACCGTCCAATTTGTTTTCGTCGATAAATGTACGGTTGCAAAGATTATTATTTTATTGCTTCAAATTTGAATGTTATATGCATTTTTAACAACAAATATTGTTGTTATTAAATGATAGAATTCACTAAAAGTATATAAATATGTAATAAATAAAATAATTTTGTGATAAAAATGATAAATGAGGTTTATCTATTGTCAATACATTGGTCATTCTCATTTACACCTGAAAAAATAGCCAAAAAACATAATTTTTGTAACTGGGTGGGGCTACCCGACACATTTTGAAAAGAGCTAAAAAACATGTTTTTTTGAAATTCGATTTTTTTAAGCTGAACTATTCTTTTTTTGGTTTATTCTTTTTGCATTATTTAATTAGATGATAAATCAATAGAAACATACAAAAATATTGATTATTACTCAATATTATACAGAAATATAAGCAAAACTCCTTAAGTAAGCAGGGCTACCCGACTCTCCCCTATATATAATTTTTAAAACGATAAATTTGAAAATATTCAGATTTCATGTATAGCTTTGGGATATGTTTTTTAAATAACACATTTCAGACAACAATTTTAAAATTTATGCAGGGAGAAAATGAAAATCCGTTTTTATATTCTTTTTATTTTTATTTTTATAACAGCAACTTTTTTGATACTTCCGCTTATTTCAAATATGCATGATGAAAAATACGAACACTTCTTTTAATAAAATGCGAAATGAATAAACCGGCTTTGTAAAATTTTTGTCTGTTAAGAGAAAAAAATTACTTTCATATAAGCAAAAGTTAAATAATTAGTCTTAGAAAAGAAAACGGAAACGACCGTTCTATTTCCGCTAGTTTATCATGATGTTATTCAAACATTAATAACTTAGGTTCTCTTTATTTTAAATATTTTCCTTTATTTGCAAAGGGTATTTTTTTAGAATTTATTTCATTCTTTTGAAGTTTGAATTTCATGTGAATTTCTATAATTTTTTTTTTAAATTTTCACACGCAATACCACATTATGAGCATAATGTAAAAAACGTATTTTATAAAGAATATTGCAACTTAGAAGAAAAAATGAAAGTACAAAAGTATTTTTATAGTTGCAGTTGGAAAATATGAATGCAAAAAGGATAAAAGAAATCTAATATCACTATGAATTTCTCATCAAGTATATTTATATATTCAAAAAAGTAAAACTTGTTAATCACAACGTTAGCGTAAATAAAAAATAAAATTTATTTTAAATTATTTTTTTAAACATACAGTTTATCAAATAATAACCAAAGTCAAACTTTAACAAAAATCATTAATAATACCATTTAATTATTTTTTTTTACTATTCAGGGTGTCCCAAATGCTACGAAAAACTTTAAGGGGAGACAGGGCATTTTTAAGGATTAAAAATGGCGTAACAACCCACTGCTGGCAATGACATAGTACGCCACAGCAGGCACTGTGCTAATATTCCCAATTATCGTTTGTCTTTGAATTGGTACTTTTATTAATCTAAACTATCATCATTCCATATTAATATTATAATTTAATATTTATTATAATATTATAGTTCATAATATTATAATTTAATATTCATTATTATAATATATTATTTTAATATTTCCAAATAGTTATTGTCGAAAAACATAACTAAGTTCAGAAGTAGCTGCTTTGTCGTAATTTAATAAGATTTCAATTTAATAAGTGGTTTGTCATGTTGCTTAAAACAGGAGGAAAATCACTAGCAATAAGGCTAGTTTCGCATTTTAAAGCTAAAGCGCATTAGATCAGGTAATCATGCGTTGGATAGTTGTAGTTTATTTACGTCACACTAGAGCTGCGCTGCACAATGGGCTATTGGCGGCGGTTGAGGCAGCATTCTTGAGGATGATCCGAAGACATGCCATCCCAATTTTAATACTCTGGAGAGCGAATGGCACCCCCGCTTCGGTAAACTGACAACCTGCACCCGAAGACTAGCACTTTACGATGGAACAGTTTTATGAGGACCAATACCGCACACCCACGCTTCTTGCGCTGGCTGATAAAAGTGGCCGATCACCTGCACACTGATCGCAGCCAGTGATGCTTGACTTCTGTGATCTGCTGCTGGGAACAGTGTCTAAATGATTAGTCCAGTGCGGGACATGCCCTGGATAAGTGTTCCATAAATGCAGTACTATAGTAAACAATGATAACATTACAAATAATGCTAAAAAATTAAAAGAAAAAAAATCAAAATTCAATTTTAAAAAAAAAGATATAAGATTGTTTTCAAAATTTTACGTTTTTTTTCTTCTTTTTACAGCACTTCAAGGTAACGTATCATTGGAAACTAATGTTCGAAGTTAGATCACTAAGATTAAATTGAGTTGAATGTAGTCCAAAAAAGGACAAGCTGCCCCAAACAAACGGGTTTTTTTCTAACACATGTAAGATAAAGCTTATTTGTTTTGCTGAACTACATTATATTGTTAAAACTATACATGGCACCCAAAACATTCAGAAGTCAATAAAATCAGACAAAGGTGTAAATTGATTTAAATTGCATAAAACAGGTTAAAACGGTACGTTGTAATAAAATACAATGCATGCAAATAACATACCTGCCAACTTTTACGCATTTGGTGTAAAATTTTATTTCTATATTTAAAGTGGTAGTAAAATGTATGCTTTCTATATATTCTTTGCATTTATAAACTTAATTTATAATATTTTTGATCCACCACTATTTTTAAAAAAATTACGCATAAATATAAATATGTAATACTGTTGTGTAGGACTGCATAAACTTGTTCAAAATACAGCTTATTTTGCTGCCTATAATTGCAATTGATATTTCATTTGTCTACCACTGGCAAAAATCATTCTTGAAAGGATTAAAAGTTGGCAGGTATGAAATAATATACATACAAATACATGCGATTAAAAATGGGTAAGGGTGATTCTATACACACTTTAAGATTATAATATATTGATATGTAAAGAAATATTGCATGGTACAAAATTAAATTAATTTTTTTTCATGATACTCTCTCATAGATACTTTTAATTATAGAAGGAAAAAAAATTGAAACTAATTTAATAATTGATAAACAATTTTTTATTTTAATCTCTCTGGAAGATATTCTCATTACGAACAAATTCTGAAAGATATTAAAAAGCTTTTTGCTTCACCGCAAACAAACGGAAAATTTAAGTTATGATGATGTGGTCATTTCAATTATATTTAAAAGAAACTTAAAGTCAGAGCTTAGTTATTAATTTTTCACTAAACTTAATCTTCAAAACGTACTTAGGAAGTAAAGAACTTTTCTTTAAATAAAAAAAAGTGTCGGTTTAATTCTGAGCGTGGATTTTTGAGGTTGAAAAAAAATTCCTTTATCTCATTACTGCATAAAATTAGTCATACTTGAGGCAACAAAATTGGATTATATTTCGTTTAAGAAATAAAAAGAAACTTTGTTTCATCCTCAAAATAAACTCTTAGTTAAAAAGAAACTTAAGAGCATTTTTGCGTCATCCGCCTTAAATATTAATCAGCTTTCCGAAATGATGAAAATGAACGAATCTGCCGCAAACAGTTTGGAAAAATTCTAGAAATACTGATTAAACAAAGCTTATATAATTTGTAACTTAGTAAAGCATGTGGTAATAAGTTTCTTTTAATAAATATTTGAAAAATAAATTATAAATCATATTGAAACTTTTTATATCTAGTAACTTACTCTACATAAATGGTTCTATATAATTTAATTTACATATAAACGAAAACATATTTTTTCAAATACTTATTATAAACTATTTCAGATGGAATTTAATTGAATTGAATGTAGGGTTTTATGGCGCAAAGTCCACAAAAGGACATGCTGAGCCAAACAAACGATTTTTAAATAGATCTTAGGTAAATGTATACTAAACATTCTTCTTACTAATAATCACACGGGAGATATAAAAATGAATAAAACGGAACAGACGTATTCAAAATTGAATTGAATTAAATGTAGGGTTTGATGGCACAAGGTCCACAAAAAGACATGCTGAGCCAAACACTAGGTTTCAAAAGACGTATTCCAAAGTGAGCAAGACCAGATAAAATGTAAATACAGTAGAACATCATAAAGCAGTTGCATTCAAAGCTGAATAAAATCAGATAAAATTGTAAAGATAATAAAACAGTTATATACAGTATAAAAGACCAATTGCGCGGTGAAACGCAAAAAGGAAAGACAATGACGGTTAAAACACTGGAAAATGATTAAAATATGATGAACAGTGAGTAAAACTTTGCAACAGCTGCATTAGGAGGAGGTTCTCCAAATAGCAAATGTAAGTGGGTCAGCCGAGCATGGTCGATTCGGAGACTGTTTAACCTAACATCTGCATGCTGCAAACGCAATACAGGATAAGGGTTAAAATCTTTACTTAGACTATTTAAATTAGAACAACACAGTAAAAGCCTGTTAAAAAGAGGGATTTTCAATGACTTTTGCAGCGATTGTGGATCAGCTTGATTTAATCCTTTTTTTAGTTATATAGTAAACATTTTAATATTCATTTTAAAGTTTTTTGCAAATAAAGATTTAGCGCTTAATTCAATACAATGTTCAAACTTTACTTTATTAAACAATCCATAACTTGCTGTATTTATAAATTAGAAAAATAAACATCCAAATTTAAAGAGTTCGTTTTTATTCCTTTGAGTAACATAAAAGTAGTTTTCACTGCGGGTAGAATTTTTTTTCTCAAAAGGACAATAATTAGAAGGTTGATTGATTGATTGAATGTAGGGTTTAGTGGCACAAAGTCCAAATGAGGACATGCTGCGCCAGACAATACGGTAATTGTTCTAAAGCCTAAGTACATACAAAATTTAATTGTAGCACAATTATAACTGATAAATCAGTGAATAAAATTAGATAAAAGGTATGAGTATAATCAGATAAAAGTTTGAGTACAGTATAAAACGCACGAAGTGAGTAAAATGTACAAAATAATAAGATGTTTGCAAAAGTGTATAAAATTGTAGATGTGTTAAAACTTTTATATGCTGTTAAAAATACCTACGGCACGTAAAAATGCAAAAATGTTAGGATGGTGAGTATCATCTAACAAATCTTGCAAGCATAAAATAGTACTCCCAAAAAGCTTTAAGCGAAGTTGATTAAAACATCGACACGATATTAAAATATGATGAATTGTGAGAGGGACGTTACAAGTACTGCATTCAGGGGGAGGTTCTCCGAACAGCAAATGAAGATGTGTTATCCGGGTGTGACCGATTCGGAGTCTGGTTAGCTTTACATCAGCACTACGCAAGCGCAGCACTGGAAAATTATTTAAATCGAATTTAATGCTATGCAATTTATTGAGAACTTTCAGGTCCCATTGCTGTTGCCATAATGATGTTATCAACTTTCGAGTATGTAGCTTCATGTCAGAAAAAGGTATGGACACTTTCAAGACAGATGTGGCAGATCGTGCAGCTGTGTCAGCTACTTCGTTCCCTGGAATACCAACATGACTTGGTACCCAGCAAAATATTATCTCGAAGCCATTCTTCTGAAGAGTGATTAACAAATGAATGATGAAACATAAAATTGGATGAGTATCACAGTGAAACTTTTCTAGTTGGCTCAAAACGCTCATACTATCGGAGTATAGGCAATACTTCCGAGTAGAGCGTGAGGAAATTAGACGTAGTGCCATAAGGATAGCCACAGCTTCAGCAGTGAAGACCGAGCAAATATCTGGGATTTTATAGCTAAATGTATCATCACCGATGATGACCCCGCATCCTACATATCCGGCAGATTTTGAACCGTCTGTATAAATCGGTACATGATGAGAATATTGGTGACGATGTGCAGTGAAAAGTGTATGAAAAATGCAGGGTGTAACGTTGGCTTTATCGTGTAACTTGAAAAGGGAAATAGATTGGTATGGTGAAATGGTCCATGGTGGTATGAGAAAGTGATCCACTGATTGTGATGGTAATTCACAGATATCGAATGATTGGATAAGTGAGCCTGTGCGAGCTTGAAGTGGGGGAATGTGTGATGGTCTAGCAATATACAGTCGCTCCAAGCTTGATGAAATAACATCATGCTTTAAAGGATGCGATTTAGAGGACATGATACTAAAGTAATATGTAAGAGACAGCTGGATGCGACGTAGATATAATGGTATCTGGTGACAAACAACATATAAGCTTTCAACCGGGGAAGTACGAAATGCTCCGGAACATATGCGTAAAGCAGTATGATGTACTGTGTCCAAGATTCGTAAGTTAGAGGTGGTTGCAGTACCATAAACTACGCATGCATAATCAAGCCGAGAAAGTATCAGGGCCTGATAAATGAGTAAAAGTGCTACGCGATCCGCTCCCCAGTACGTATTTGAGAGAACACGCAACATATTAAGTTTTTGCTCGCATCGCTTTCGTAATTGTTTGATATGAGGGATAAAAGTTAACTTGCTATCAAAAGTGACTCCTAAAAATTTTGCATGTGGTACAACTGGTATAGCAATGTTATGAATGAAAATGACAGGATCATTATGAAGTGCGCGTTTCCGACAGAAATGAATGCATGAACTTTTAGAAGGTGAAAGGGTATGGCCATTATGATCACACCAGTCTAAAATTTTATTCACTGCTAACTGAAGTTGTCGCTCGATGATTCTCATGTCGGATCCCGAACATGAGATTTGTAGATCATCAACATATAGAGAGCCAAAGACAGCAGGTTGCAGTACGTTTAAAACTAGTGAAATATGAACGATGAACAATATGACACTGAGCACACTGCCCTGGGGAACACCCTCAGCCTGAATATATAGGTCAGAAAAGTTGGATCCAAGCTTAACACGAAAATAACGTCTGAGCAAGAAATTTTTTATGAAAATTGGCAAACGACCACGGAGACCCACATCAAACAGTGCCTTCAGAATTCCATATCTCCAGGTCCGATCATAGGCTTTCTCGATATCAAAAAAGATAGAGACTAGATGATTGCGCCGGACAAAAGCATTGCGACTTCTAGACTCAAGAGCAACGATGTTGTCAATTGTGGATCTTCCCTTACGAAAACCACTCTGAAAGTTTGGTATGAGCAATAATTAGAAGGAAAAAAATCAAGATATGCCATAAGTTGCACTTTTGAGTATTACTCAAAACCAGTCCTCAAAATTAAATAACTACGCGCAACGAAAACTATATTATTGTGAACATTGTGTCAAACTTTGAAGTAAATCGGTTAAAAACTGTACTAGTTAGAGATACAAAGAGATAAATTGCGTTTAAAGTTTTGTGATCAATCATCCATTTACAGATAAAAGTTTGTAGTTAACTATAATGCATCACTATGAGATCCATAAGATGCTTTTTCTCCATTAGTTTCATCAGCATCATGTGCTATACTAGGCATTCTTCTTTTCTATCTATCATCATGTGCTATACTAGGCATTCTTCTTTTCTACCTATCCTCATGTGACGCCGCCTCATATGTTTAAAAAATTGAACCCGAAATTCTGCTGTCTTCAGCATATTCCTTGGCTTCTGGGCCTATATTTATTTCTAATTGCTCCATAACTGACCCCCTTTGCATCTTATTTAGCAAAAATATTATTGCTAAATAAGTTGAAATTTTAACTATTAATATCGAATGTAAAATTAATTTCTCTCTTACTTAATTTTGAAAAAAAATATTTCAATAAAGTGTTAAAATAATGGCGTTTTACTTAAATGTTAAATATAATAGGAGTAAGCAAATCCATTAATCAAGAGAGTGCAGAACTCCACGTGGATTTACATGTCAAAGCGAGTTTTCCGTAGCACGCCGGGCTCGTCATATTATGCTGTAATATCGTTTTTTACGAAAATCAATCCAATATTTCGATACAGTAACATTTACATAATAAATTATCGAAAACAGACGTATTTTATTTAATTTTTCGAGATAATTTTTATTTTTCAAGAAGTTTGGACACCTTGACAAAAAACAGGTCATATGAAAATTTACTTAAAATGAAAGCACTATTAAAAATTTATCTTTATTAATTAATATATTTTTTTTTCAATTAAGAGGCTTGATATTATATTTTTTTAAATGAAAGCAAAATGCTTGATTGTTTCCATCTAAAAAAATGTTTCTCTTCCGGGATTATATAAAAACAAAAAAAAAAAAATTGAAATTCAATAACTCCGAAACAAAATTAAAATTTAACAAAAAGGTCAAAACTCATTTTCCGCGATGTGTTACACTTTCATACATTTATTATGCATGTGGCAGCAAAAGTTATAATTTTATGTTCATTAGTTTTCAATCACATCAAAAAATTTAAAAAAAACAGTCTTTACTTTTTTTATGTATACACTATCTACCAACAAGTATTTGGACACCTATGCAAATGACTATGTCTGCGGTCCAGCGATACGTCACGCTCTCCACCGGTATATATCGTGTACGGAACAACATCGGCATTAGTCCCATGCAGGATGCCACGCAGTTCGGAGCTCTCTGATTTCGAAAAAGATATAGTTGTCGGGTATCACAAAAACCTTTAAGGGATATAAACAGCGAGCTGAATTACCCAAAATCGACAGTGGCTTATGTGATTAAAAAGTGGAAGGTAAGCGGTGAGTATCGGAATGTTCCTGAGTCGGAAGACCAACGAAACTGGGAGATCGATACCGATGGGTGTTGTTCAGAGAAATTCGGACGATTGGTTGATTCAAGTTTATTGGCACAAGAGCCAAACATGGCTATACTGCGCCAAATTAAGGGGGCATACCTGTCCAAAATCGGTGAAAGAACTTGCATGTCTTCTCCAAGCCGAGTGGAAGAAAATACCACTACCCATCACACAAAGACTTGTGGAAAGTGTGCCCCGGATTGTTCACGCTGTAATTCCGTCTCGTGGAGGCTCTACCAACTATTGATTGTGAATAAAGTTTGTTTTTCTTTTCAATCACACGTGTCCAAATACTTATTGGTAGATAGTGTAATATAGAGGAAATTCAATTTCATGTAAAAGAAAGTACTTATAACTCCTAGAGAATAAATGTTCAACAAGTGATATTTGAAATGTTTCATACAAAAAAGGAAGACCTGAATTTTTTGTCACAAATTCGAATTCCGCAATTTTGCAGGTAACGAAATAACAATAAATAATTCAAATCATTGAAGATTAAAATAAATAATTCGAATTCTTAAACAATAAGACCTAGAGCAAACTGAAAACATGGTCAACAAAATGTTTCTCTGAAAG
Organism: Parasteatoda tepidariorum; assembly: GCF_982258835.1. Lineage (NCBI taxonomy): Eukaryota > Metazoa > Arthropoda > Arachnida > Araneae > Theridiidae > Parasteatoda > Parasteatoda tepidariorum. Next base: position 49,850,736 of record NC_141766.1, read on the forward strand.
CATCTAACGCACACAAACAAAATTAGTCGAACAATTCCAGAGAAATCGAAATTTACTTATTTGACTTTAACACTAGATTGCACAAGGAAGTTTTGACTGCTTTTAAATTTCAATTCGAAAAACAATGACTTATATAATGACACAATTTCATAGAATTTTGTACAACATATAATTTTATTTATTGTTAATATTTACTATTCACTATATTAATAACTTGTCACTACTCACTATATTAATAATTTACTGTTCACTATATTGTTAGTATTTACTATATTAGTAACTGCAAAAAATAAGCAAAAATAAATTAATTTTAAACAAATTTTTTACACATTATTTATTCTTTCACAATTCAGTCATTTTGACTGCTTTTGGGAAATATAGGTATATACTAAGTCTTTCTATTGTTACTATTCGATTTTTCAGGAGCTATTTGACCGATTTCGTTCAAATTTTACATTTTGTCTTATTCTAAAATTGCCTTCTTTAAAGCAGTGTAAAAAAACTTTACACTATAAAATTACACTTTTTTGGACCATTAATAAATTAAGTATTAAAGAAATAATATATTATAAATTTCATATATAATGAAAATAATAAATATTATTGGGGACATATTTCCTAGATTACCGAAAGATGTCAATCAAAATTTATTAGAGTGTTGAACAAATTATTCTTTTTAGTTTCTTATATTTAAAATTTTTTTTTTATTTAAAACAAGAAGGGAACAAGGTACTTTTAGCCGTACTTCAAAGATTCTACTTGCACTTTTTGAAAATATAATGGCAATGCAAACAAGATATCCAAGTCTTAAAAATTTCGCTCTTTAATATTTCCTTTAATTTCAAAATAATTTAAGAGATGGCAAAACACCCTGAAATATTCTGAATCGCGTTCTTCTCCTTTTATAAAAAGAATTTTAAAGTTACAAGAAAATATATTTTTTCTTTCAAAACCACTTCAAATGTTTACAAAATTCCCAAGAAGTTTTACTCAATATTTCTTTCCGATATTTTCAAAGGCAATATACCTTTTAGTTATTTCAAAAGGTAGTCAAGATCACGATATTCTTTTGTGTGTTTCGATATATTTTCAAATATTTAGTTTCAAATCTTATATAAGTAGATCGGACTACATCAGATGTTTGATATTTTTACTTGTTTTTAGAATACTGAGGAATTTTATAGCGGCACGAATCTCCGTGGTATACATTTTTCTTTACCGAGGAATAAATACTTGGTTTTAAACCTTCTATACATGAAAAAATATACACTGGTGTGCAAAACTTAAGCAACAAGTGCGTTTTTTGTCATAACTCTACAAGAGATGATCCAATTGACATGAAATTTGAATATGATGTACATTATTTTGTACTTAAACGATGGTAAAAGAATAATGGCGCTGAAATGAATATAAAGCCTAAAGTAGGGTATGGAACAAAAAAAGGCTTTATTTGACACATAGTGGCGTTACACATGATTGCTTGAAGAAGCGTAAGTACAACTGGCAGATGTTCCCTAGTATGGGATATGCCCTCCCCTTACTGTAATTGTTGCTTGGCATCGTCTCTCCTTGCTAAGCACCAGATTATCCAGGAGTTCTTGGGATAAACGTCTCCATTCCTCCTTTAACGCATCTTTCAGCTGATGGATGTTACCAGGAGGATACTGTCGTGTCGCAAGACGTCTTCCTAATGCATCCCACACATGCTCTATGGGATTTAGATCTGGAGAGTAAGCTGGCCAATCCATTCGTGTGATATTTTCACTTTCCAGTAGGTCTTGAACATTAGTAGTACGGTGTGGCTGGGCATTGTCATCCATAAAAATGAAGTCTGGTCCAATGGCCCCTCGGAGCAGACTCACATGGGGTAGCATTACCTCATTGCAGTAACGGTCTCCAGTTACAGAACCTCGGTCGAAGATCTTAAGCTCAGTCCTCCCGTTCAACATAAAGCCTCTCCAGACGACAACTCCAGGACCACCGTAACGATCTCTTTCCGCGATGTTATTGGGATGAAATCGAGCTCCAACCTCTCTCCAGATCAACTGACGTTGAGAATCCCTTGTAGCAGTAAAACGACTCTCATCTGTGAAGAGGACGCGACTCCATTGATGAGGTTTCCAGGTTTCGTGCTCTCTGCACCACTCTAAACGGTGCCACCGATGGCTAACTTTTAAAGGTATGCAGCGTTCAGGACGTCTAGCAAATAAGCTACCTTTGTGGAGGCGTCTGGCCACTGTAAATCTTGATACTTGTCGTCCTGTGGCTGTGCACAATTGCTGAGATATGGCACTCGCTGACTGAAAACTGTTTCTTTTCGTCTGGAGGACAATGTAATGGTCATCTCTTGGTGTTATTTTCCTTGGACGGCCACCACCAACCTTCCGAACAGCTGTACCAGTAGGTTTAAAGGCATTCCAAGCACGAGAAACAACACTTTTGTTGATCCCGAACTCTTCGGCGACACTGGTCACACTACGCCCCTCCTCAAGCTTCCCAATCATTATTTCTCGAGTAAAGTCGTCTAAATGATTTCTTGAAGATATGTTTCACAAAACAAATCACTTGCACTTGCAGCGAATGTCTTTAACTACGGTGCCCTTCATCCTTTTATCACTGCTTTGACCTGCGCGCCGACCCGCAAGGTTTATGTACACTTACATCACCTACGACGTTTTATTTCAAAAATTTGCATACAAATAATCTTTCTACTGAATTACGTGCATATTATAATGCAATTTCATGGCTATCTTATACTTTGTTGGGGAGCTGTGGCCGAAAAACCACTTATTGCTTAAGTTTTGCACACCAGTGTACTTAAAACATGTATGCCATAGAATGAATGCAGTATAAAACTATTATTGAGATATCTAGAAGGTCCAAAATTCCTTTGATAAATCTGGTTATCCTTAGGATTAAACTGTTTCTTAACACTTCTGAATTTTTAGATACAATATATAAAAACATAAAATACTTTACTTATTTCAAAATACAAAAACTATTTATTTACAACATTACAATAGCTTAAGCAGGATTTCTCAAATTGTGCACCCAAAAAAATAGTATAGTCAAAAGTACAAGAATATGGAAAGATTAATTTACCGTGTTCCTGTCTCTATATGGGAAAACCAAAGGCTCTGAAATTTTTTACCGGAGCACCTTAGTATGATCTTGGTAAAATTATCAATAAAATTTGATTTTATAATTTGTGATAAAATTCTGAAAGTGTTTTGAAATTTAGCAACTTTAGCATTATGCATTAGAGCATGATATAAAACCTAACATTAAATTTTTTTTTTACCTTAAGTTTCATTACCTTACAGTATGGTAATTTTACCGGAATTTTTTTTTCTGTGTAGGGTGCCGAAGCTGTGATAAAGGGTATCGCGAAGAAAACTTAGTCAAATATTAATTCTTTTTCTTCCAATATTCAGTGATATCTTAAACTGTGGATTTTTTTTAAAATTTTCGTTGCTGAAAATGTTTGGACAAACCGTGTACTGTAAAAAATGCACAATTCTCTTGATTCGTCCTGACTAATTTCTTTAAAGACTGATCCAAAAGTTCCAGAAATTCTTCCGTTAGAAGATTTGATAAAAGGAACTTATTTTCAATTATTTTTTTTAAAATTTCAATTTTTAAATTAATTAAAAAACATGTTTGCCCTTATGGATTTTTACTTTATACAGAAACAAATATTCTTCCCTACACAACCGTATTTTTATTATTTCAGCTCGGATGCTCGGCGCAAAAAAAATAGACAATTTGAAAAACTTTTAATTCTATGATCGAAATTTATCATATCAGGACTCAATCTTAAATTGTTTGAGAAGGTAACTTCAAATCTGCTAATATTGCGATATTTTGAGGATTTAAGTGAATAATAAGCATGCAAGTATTAAATTCGTTTACCCAAAGATAATTTCAAACAAAATATACGTTTCAATAATGTTTTTTTTTATTATAGTCAACGAAATTTTTAACTTTTATTTTAATAATATTTTGAAAAAATTTAATTTTATAAGGTCAAATACGAAATTTGAACAAAATTAGTCGAACACTATATTGTCGAATCAGAGAAATCGCATTTAACTTATTTGACTTTCCTAACACTAGATCGCTCAAGGAAGTCATTTTGCCTGTTTTTTAATTTCGATTAGAAAAACAATGATACATATAATGACACAATTTTGTAGAATTTTGCGACTTTTTGTACAACATATAATTTTTTTATTGTTAATAATTACTAATAACTTGTTATATAACTGCAAAAAATATAAAAAGAATAAAAATTTTAAACAAATTTTTTACTCATTGGTTATTTTTTCACAATCTCGTCATTTTGACTGCTTTTGGGAAATATAGGATATATACTAAGTTTCAGTTTTTCTAGTGTTAATATTCAATTTTTCAGGAGCTATTCGACCGATTTCGTTCAAATTTTATATTTTGTATATTATAAAATTAATATTATAATTATTACAAAATGGTTTATATCATAAAATTGCCTTCTTTAAAACAGTGCAAAAATTTTTACACTAAAAAATTTAAATTTTTTCTGGACTATTAATAAAATAAATAATTATTAAAGAATTAATATATTATAAATTGTATATATAATATAAATAAAATATTATTGGGAACATATTTCCTAGATTACGGTTAACCTCTATATTTTGAGGTTAAGGAATCTAAGTTCGTCGAAAAAAGTATATGCTTATTCAGAGAAAATAGGTTTTATGGCTGATTTTGTATTTTATACACTAATTAATAAGCATATTTGAAGTGACCCTCTCAAACCATTATGTTTGAGTCCTAGTACGTTAAAATTCTATCATTGAACAAAAAATAATTCAGAGTGTTTCGCTTTTTTTTAATAACTGTAAATAAATAAGGAAATAAGTTTGCAGTTACAGGCAAAAAATTCAGTTATATTTCATATTTGTTATTTTGAAATTTAAATACTAAATTATTTACTACTAAGTAATGTATTTATAAAAAAAAATCTAACGAAATAGGAGAAAATATTTTAAAATCAATGTATATAAAAAGCTTAATAGCTGATTATATAGCTGGGTAGATTTATTCACCCTTCGACACATGAAGTACTTTTAGCTGAAACTAAAGTCAACAATAATTGTATAATTTCTTATTAATAATTCCATAACTAAACAAGATCTGCCGATACACTTCGTACAGATTTAATGAAAATTCATACGTAATTTTCTAAAAACATTTTCTTCTTAGGTTTCAGGGCATTTGTTAACATATTTACAAATAAAGTAAACATTGATTTTTCTATTTGAGATATTTATTAAACCTTGTTTGTAATGTTAATAAATTTGAATTTTTAAAAATAATTACTTTAAAAATCCTTCCTCATTTTCAAATTACATTATCTTTAGTAAACTTAGCTATCACTTATGTTGCAAGCGCATTTTCTGTAATAGATTTTATATGAAGCTTCTAAAATACTTCATTTTGTGCATTAAATTTAATTATTTGTTGTTAAAACATGACTTCGACGAAGATTTAGTTTATAAAAATAATAACCTACTTAATTAAAAATTAAAAATTTCCTTTTGAAAATAAGATAATTAGTCTAATATATTTGCAATGTATTTGGAAATTTTTATGAAAGAATATAGAGTGCATTCCAGGAAGAAAACCCATTAGGAACAGAACAGAATCTTATTAAGACTGTCTCAGGACATATTGAATGAATAAATTATTTTAAAAATTCATTTGCAATAAAGAAAAAAAAATGCTATGTAAATTCAAAGGTAAAAGATAATTGAAATTAAAAGAATCTGCTGAACTTTGTTACTATAAGAAGTAGGAATGTACAGTTGTCAAAGAAAAAAATCCCTATTAACTTGTTTTCTAATACTTCCGTTTTAATGTAAAAGGTGTATTAAATTAAATTGAATGAGTGGTTTATAGGAGCACTAAAGTCTGTTAACGGAATGCAATGACTAACATACTATTTCTAAGCGTATCAAAATGCAAAGTAGTATAAATATATTTAAAACAGAAAGGTTCTGGGTTCGAATACCGGATAAGGCATGTATGTTCTTTAATTTCGCCGGCCGGGTGGCCTAAGAAACATCATCTCAAATACTTTAGTTTTAGCCACTGGATTTTCCAAATAAGTGGCAATCGTAGTGGCTCAAAAAGTTAGTCTCAAATATTCTAATGTATTAATGCTAATTAAGATGCGGAATCAGACACAACACAAAAAGATATATTTCTATGAATAGAGATACATTTTTTATCGAAAAATTTTCATCAAAAACTGTCAAATGAATTTTTAGAATGAAAATTCTAAAATATAACTTATTTTTATATTTATTAATTCAAAAACTTTTAGATTGATTTCACTTATATTTTGTACTTTGTTATTTAAATTCATATGGTTAAAGATTTAAATATATAAAGGTATATGAATCTATTTAAACTCTTATCATTATGGCATAAAATAAATTATTATGAAAATAATTTTTTCTTATGGGATGATTGGTTGATAAACAAGTGTTATATCAGTGAGTAGAAATGAACCAAGCATTCAATTGGCAAATAAAAACAATATCATCAAATTTGCAAAAAAAAATGGTTAACGAGTTATGGCAAAGAATAAAAATAAAAAATTTCTTAAAATTTGCACACAAAAAAAAGAAGAAAAAAAAGATTACAAAATAGTGATTTCTCCTGAAAATTACTCGAAGAATATTCCGAGCAGAAATTGCTCAGTATTTCAAAAATTATGCACAGTAAGAGACAAAATTGTGCGAATTTTAAGAACTGAATTTGAAACAAGTCCTTGTCTACAAGTTTTTTTTAAAAAAAATTGTGATTTTAAAAAGAAATCAAAGTTAAAAAGAGTATTAAAATTATTTCTCATTTTTCTCAATAAGATATATGCAATGTATCAATCATTGAAATGGAAAATATGAATATATATGCACACTATTGTTTTTAAGCTCGTTTTCATGAGCTATTCAGACTTACAAGATAAATATATAAATGGGGGGGGGGGAAGAGAACAGGAAATTTCAATTGAAGAAAACTCAACAATTATTTGTTCTTCTGATTTCAAAAATCCAAATTTAATTTAAAAAACGAATGGTCAAGGATGTCTGAGAAATGAGAGTGACCGGAGCGTAGACTATTCAAAATAACTTCTAGTTTATTACGAGGAAGATTAAGCAGTGTATACAATTGTAAGTCTAAATAAATACTGTGCAGTTTATTATTTGCCTCATTATTCCAATTTAATATTAATTATAGTTAATATGCGTCACGTGACCCAGTAAATGTTTGGTTTAAGTTTATTCACACACGAGGCTACACTAGATTAAAATTGATATCTAGATCGAACTAATATATTTTTCTCAAAGTAAAGAATAAAGTCCTTTAGTCTTGATAAACTTCAAAAGGTATATGTTGTATATTTCGTTCACCAGGAGTTGGCACTTGGCTCCACCTTCATCACGTGGTATGGGACGATACTATTTCGCTAATTTTGGGAGAAGGTTGTAAGCAATCCTGAACAGGGCTGCTATTTGGCGATCGTATGGCAAAAATATTTATTTCACAAACTTTATCTGCATTTTTTGAACATTAAATATTTCATAAATTTGATAATATTTCGCGCCATTTTTTATGATATTTCTCTCTTTTGAGTGAATAGTTTGTCATTTTTGAGATATTTTTATGGGAAAAAAAAGTTTTTTAATTTCAAATATATTTAATTAGCTAGAGAAATCAACGGTATAATAGCGGATGATAAAGCGAAGTAAGTGACTGAAAAAGAAGTCACTGTTTGTGTTTGACGCTCATTAAGGGTTGTCTCTCTTCTTGTTTGTTGAGATGTTTCTCTTCTTACTCCCGCGCTGAAATGAACTCTGCTTTCGAGGAGGTGGAGCCAAGTACCAACTCCTGGTGAACGAACTATATACACGGTGTATATGAAATGTATATGATGTAAGGTATTTGAGGTATCGGGTCACCAAGCTAAATTTGAAGATCTGGATAAAAGCTGCAAGGAAAAAAGAATTGTTTCTCAAATATTTGAATCGTCTACAGTCAATAAAGGTGATTCCAACGGTGATGACAACTTTACATTGTGAACAAATAGGTGTGGGTTCCTTTTTTAGTAAATGCAGACCCAGTAAGTAAAAGTGCCACGTATATGGTGACATTGGTCCACTTAATCGTTAATTTGATAACAGTAGTTAAGAATTATTTTAAAATATAGTTAACTAAAATCATGAACTACTTAAATTATTAAAAATTAGTTTTCGTCTAAAAACCATAATTTATACTTAACGAGGTAATATACTAATCCATACAAGTAAAGATTCTAACTATTAATTTCTTACTATGCATTCCACTTTCAATCGAGCAAGAGAAAATTCCATTTTACTTTAAATACGATTATTTACTTCCTCTCTAGAATTATGAAGTGCCAAAACTACAATATACTCCAAGTTCACAGTAAGTTGTTCAGATTTTCTATGTTATCTGGGTTAATATTTAAACGTAATATCGCTTTAAAGCATTATTTGTGAAAAGCTCTTAACAGAACATTTCTCTCAAATTCACTTTAAAAGAGAATAATTCATAAGCATTTGAATATATTCAGTCTAATATACTTGCAAGTATTTTCTCTTATCGAAATATCAAATTCACAAATGTTTCCCATGTGCTTGAAAACTTTCCTCCGAGTCTAGTATTCTATGCTTCTGTTAATCCTTTCTTCCAGAATATCCCTTTATCTATATTAATAATGGAAAAGCTTGGTTTGTAATAGGTTTGTTTTAGAGTTTCTCGTTCGCAAAGATAGTACATCACTATTTAAAGAAAAGAGGAACATCTAAATGTAAATTGATGAGGCTATTTAATCTTATCAAATGTTTGGTTGGTTTATTTTGGTGCTGAATCTTCGCGGGTTATATTGTAAGCTTTCCTGGTTCTACATCATTCAAAATAAAAATAAGGTAGTACTATAAGAATGATATATAGCATTATAAATATAGAAATGTTTAACGTGAATTTTAAGCAGTTCAGAATTTTTTTTTTTTTTTAAATGGAGTGTTTATCGAATATTTTTGTAATTCAATTTCGCCATTTGCAAGATTATCTAAATCAATTATTCAAACAGAAATTACTTTAAATTTATGTGCCCATCTTTTTGAAGATAAAATAATAAAAATTATGTCAATAAATACTATATTTGTAAATATGTATTTCTGCGATTTAATTTCCTACAAACAATAGTACAAAATATCGTTTTTCAAGTGAATTGCTATTAAAATTTGAAATGTTTACTTTTAAAACAAAAATCCGCTTTTATCGCGATTATAAAAAAAAATTAGAAAGCTATTAACTAACAGAATATATTAACATAAATCGCATTCCTATTTTTATTTTGTCGTAATATAGTCAAATTCTTTACAATCTAGCGAAGTTTTTTCTATTTTTTAAAAAGATCATTCTATTTTTGAAATTTTTTTTATAAAATCTTTAAAAATAATTGCTTTAAGCAAATTTTTCTTTCTTTCAAAACTTGTTAGGTTTTTGCCTCTTTTTTCAATTTAGCAAATGCTGACTGATAGGTCAAAGACAACGTTAATTTTACATGTGCCTTAAAAAAAAACTTATGATAAATTATAAATGCATTTTGGCAAACGTGAAGAGTTCACAGATTAAAAACTAAAGCATTTGCTTCTTTTTAATTCAACCGAGAGAGTTCTCAAACTCAACTAACTTTTACATCTAAATATATTGTGAAAAGTAGGAGCATTGCTGTAGCTACAAGATGTTTCAGTTCGATAGTTTTTTAAAGTTAAGAAGGGCTACAGAGCATACCTGCCATATTTTGCTCTTACGGGAAATTATTCTCCAAAGTGATAGTAAGATTTCAATTGAATTACAGTTTTAGACAGGTAATATTTTATTTTCCCAGAAACTAAATACACCATGATCTAATTGTAATACTTTCATACATATGTTTAACCTAAATGTATGATACATGTTCCATTCGTTTTATATATATATTGTTAAGTAAAGCATTCCCACTACAGTTCTTTGTGGACCAGGAGGGTAAGGACCCCATAAATTCGTGACCAACAGCATGACTGTGGCAATGTTGTTCGTATTGTACACAGTCAGTCTTTACTGTCCATAAAAGCTGGTCGACATCGATCTGAAGCTGTGTGGTGGGCTTCAAACTGCCACTGGAGATCGAACCCCAGTTTAAAACATTTTAAAGTAAATTTATTAAATACAAATATTTTATTTTATAACCAACGTTGCATAGCCGGGGCAATCCTGAGCTCAGGATGATCAATGCCTAATTCCATAATCTTGAAATTTTTACCCCAACCCGGAAGACAAGAGAACTTCTGGATCAAGCATAGGGAAAAACTAGCTTCCGTGGAGGGCTTTTATGTTGGTACTAACCCACATATGCGTTACTCGGAGAGGAACCCCCCAAAAAAACCCTCCAGCGGATAGCGTAACGGCAATGAAATTGCTACTGAGTATTCATCCATTTTAGTATGACTATAATCCAAACATCGATTGTGCCGATCGAAGTATCGTTCGATATATGAAAAAAAAGCCTAAATTTTACTACAACTTTCAATACATATATGAAATGTTACGAAAAATCCTGAAAAGTTGGTGACAAATCAAGCACCTAATAAATATTAAAAATATCCCATTTATTGGAAAGTATCCAGTACCTTTGGGACTAAGGAGTTAAATGTCAAAAATTAAATCGTAAAGTAAGGCGCTGTTGAAATAATAGCGTCCCAAATTTAGAATTATAACAGCTCAAAAGTTTCTACGATATAGACCTCTATTCTGACTACGAAATAAAATATGTACTACAATGTTATAGTTTTTCAACACTCTTTTTGTTACTAGAATAAAAGTATTCTTTTTTCTGGGAAAAAAAAGTGGAATGGTATTCGAATTTAAAAGGAAGTAGTCGAACGTTTTGGGATGTTGAACTAAATTTCATTATAAAAGCAATTCAGAAGTTCAAATAGCTCCTAGCAAACAGTGTGGTGAAATTGGTTAAACATTGTATAACATATACTAGGAAAAATCGTTGACAGTGATTTCGAAGAATGGGTAGAGGAAAATGAAGAGTCTTAAGATAAAAAACAAATTCTAATGATGAAGAACTGGATTACTTATAAAGTTCAAATAGACAATAATAAAACATGGGTTTAATAGAACCTTTGAAACTTAGAGATTTAAGGAATGAAATGAAAATTTTGAATTACTTTTGCTTAAAGGTTTATTAGAATATTTTTTCAGAGAAAAGCAAATATATTCTAGGCTATTGCATATCCTCCAACTATTCTGTATTTTCAGAAATCTTTTTTTTTTTCAGTGGTAGCGAAGTTAATGTCATAATATTTTAATCAATTATAAATAGTTTTAGTAAACATATTAAAGGTCAGACAAATGGTCATGTTAAGTTCTGATAAAAGTTTTATAAAATTCCATTAGATTTTAACACTAGATTGCCTAAGGAAGTCATTTTGACTGCTTTTAATTTCGATTAGAAAAACAATGATGTATAGAATGATACATTTTCTTAGAATTTTGTGACTTTTTGTACAACATATAATTTTTTTTATTGTTAATACTTACTAATAGCTTGTTATATAACTGTGAATAATATGAAAAATGTTAAAAATTAATTTTAAACAAATTTATTTACGCATTCACAATCCAGTCATTTTTACTGCTTTTGGGTAATATAGGTATATACTAATTTTCCGTCTTTCTAGTGTTAAAAGCGTCGTTTTTGATGCACTACAGCTCTAAAAAGTATTTTTCAAATGCTTTAAATCATAGAAGCTACCGATTATTATTTAAAAAAAAAACTAAAAAAGATACCATATAGATCATGAGAATCAAACAGGAGTTAGCAAATGTCTGCCAAATTTTTATTAAATAACATTCTCAAAAACATATATATATATATATATATATATATATATATATATATATATATATATATATATATATATATATATATATATATATATATATATATATATATATATATATATATATATATATATATATATATATATATATATATATATATATATATATATATATATATATATATACATATATATATACATATATATATACATACATATATATATACATATATATATACATATATATATACATATATATATACATATATATATACATATATATATATACATATATATATACATACATATATATATACATATATATATACATATATATATACATATATATATACATATATATATATATATATATATATATATATATATATACATATATATATACATACATATATACATACATATATATATACATATATATATATATATACATATATATATACATATATATATACATATATATATACATATATATATACATATATATATACATACATATATATACATATATATACATATATATACATATATATACATATATATACATATATATACATATATATACATATATATACATATATATACATATATATACATATATATACATATATATACATATATATACATATATATATATATATATATATATATATATATATATATATATATATATACTTTTGCGATGTATTATATATTATTTATACATATATATAAATTAATCTCATAATTTTGTAAGTATAAAGTATATACCTATGCCTGAGAGAACTTAGTACCCAAATGCAGATACATAAAAAAAAATTTATTTAGGTTGTTAAAGATATCTATGTAAAAATATAAATTCTCAAATCAATATTCATTCAATATATTAAAAATTTAAATTAAAAAAATAATAAATTGCTTAAAGATTTTTTTTCTAAAAAAATCTAAAAACTAAATAAAAGTTAAGACCAAATTTTTTCTTTCCTTCGCTTTCTGACCGTGTGCAAAGATCTTTATCCAAAGGTTGATAACTCCATAAATATGAAATTAAATAATGTTTTGAGAAACAGAGATTATTATTAATTGATATTTTCAAAACACAAAAGAGAATGAATAAAAATATTACATCTGTAATTTCATTTGGTCAAATTATTCCTTTTTGAAAAATGTTTAATATATTTCCCTTTCTCTAGAAGATTCATTATGAGATTTAGTATGTATTGTTTGTTTAATTTATATTTATACATGTTTAGAAGAATTTTCAAATATTTTTTTTAAAAAAAGGAAACATTTGTATCCCAGTAAGTAATCAAAACAACTTTCATTAAACGTTTATTGCGTGAAAAAAATTCAATGTAATTTAATAAAATGCACAATTCAAGACTTTTGTGGATACTAAACAAAATTAAGTATTTATTTAAAGCTAATTATGATTTTCCTTTTTGCTTACATTATGGTCGTTTTGTTGAGATTGCAAAATATGTTAATATATTTTAATGAAACAATGCTAAAATGGCAATTTTGCGAGTACAAGCTGGTATGAAATGCATAACTTTTATTCAAAAATATTGAGATTAATTATGGTTTTCGGAGCTTATGATGTGTTGAGAGCAAATAAAACATTTTCATTTTCATTAAGGCTTTAATTTAATATGAAATATTGAAGAGAAAAATTTTGAGTGTTTTCCTCTATTTTGTTAATCTAAATATTTAGATCACATATTTTTTTGCTATTTTATGCTTTTCTTTACATAACTAGAAAATTTAAATGAGCATAAATTTTATTCAAACATTAAAATATGACAAAAGAATACATTTGTTTGGCTAATTGAAGGATTTCGGCAAAATGGCTTATTGATCATAAGACGCAGAATTTTTATTTAACGCGTCGCACCCCGGCAAGAAAATTGTCACTACTCTAAAATGCAGCATTTGAAAAAAATCAACTTGAGGAATTAACGACTGGATAAATTGCTAGTCAGAGATGATGATGAGCTTGATGGGGCACTTCATACATATTTTTTATTGACATAACCTCAAAATTGCTGTTTCTTGACTTGTGTCACTTTTGCAAGGGTGAGATATGCTTCATAATTTTTTCATTTTAATTTAGGTCACAATAAGAGAAAAATATAATATTTAACATTTTAATAATTCACGGTTACGAAACGCAGAATGGAATAGGCATCTTTTTCTGAGTTAAAAGTAAATTCTTCCAAACAATATTAGACTACTATTTCCAAAGAATTTTACAAATTTGCAGAAATTAAGTGAAACAGTTACTTCATTTTAATTTAGGTCACAATAAGGGAAAAATATTATATTTAACATTTTAATAATTCACGGTTACGAAACGCAGAATGGAATAGGCATCTTTTTCTGAGCTAAAAGTAAATTCTTCCAAACAATATTAGACTACTATTTCCAAAGAATTTTACAAATTTGCAGAAATTAAGTGAAACAGTTACTTCATTTTAATTTAGGTCACAATAAGGGAAAAATATTATATTTAACATTTTAATAATTCACGGTTACGAAACGCAGAATGGAATAGGCATCTTTTTCTGAGCTAAAAGTAAATTCTTCCAAACAATATTAGACTACTATTTCCAAAGAATTTTACAAATTTGCAGAAATTAAGTGAAACAGTTACTTCATTTTAATTTAGGTCACAATAAGGGAAAAATATTATATTTAACATTTTAATAATTCACGGTTACGAAACGCAGAATGGAATAGGCATCTTTTTCTGAGTTAAAAGTAAATTCTTCCAAACAATATTAGACTACAATTTCCAAAGAATTTTACAAATTTGCAGAAACTAAGTGAAACAGTTACTTATTATTGAAATTATTTTAGTTTACAAAATTAATTTTCTATAGTTTTGAATAGGAATGAAAGAAAATCATACTTTTTTTAATTTTATATTTTAGCATAATTATAATTCCGATAATCTAACAGATTTTTGTCAGTAACTATTAGTTTTTTATAATTAAAACATAGTTAAAATTAACTATTTCTTATTAAAAATACCAAAACATATTTTTACTAGTAATTAGAAAGTCTGAAAAAATCTACATAATAAGGCACTGGTCTCTCATCTGTGTCAAAGAGTTAAGTTTTTTTTTTTATATTTTTAATTATTTAATATAGTCTTCAAAAAAGGGATGGTATTAGTTTGTTAAAATCCAAACATAAAATTATAGTTCGAAACTCTTGTACATAGTGAGGGGATGGAATTTGATTGCTTCATATAATAATCTGAAAAAAATAATCATGAAAGTAAAACAATGTAGTGGAAACAGAGCTTTTAATGAGTTAGATTATATTTATTTTTAAGGAAGATTATCAGCTGAGTTGTTGTCAGGGTATACAATTTTTATGGAACCTTTTTTTGCGCTATTGAAATTACATAAATAATTTATAATTATTTTTTTAAATGTTATCACCTAAAAACCACAACAAATAATGAATTAAATACAGATAGAAGGGCAAAAGATTCAAAATCCGCCATATTTTGGTAGACTCAAGGTGAAAATAAAAATATGCTTTACAGACTTAATAAAATTAAATTGTACCGGGTACTAATTATGACAAAATGAAGAAATTAGTTATTTTTGGCACAAGAGCCGGGAAGGGCTGTACCATACCTAACTCTAGACTGATATTAGAATTGTTTTAAATTTAGGTAAGACATCCAGTGTCTTTAAGATAATCAGCAAGGCTTATATGAAGATCGTCAACAATTAATTTGTTAAGTTAGGATAGTAACAATTTAAATATAGACGTCTTTTGAATTTAAAATTTGTAGACTGTCTCAAAATGTGTTTAATGGTTAGTGGTTCTCTACAGCTAGAGCAAACAGGTTCTAATTCATTCAGTAAGAGGTGTTTATGAGTTAAATAAGCATGTCCAAAGCGTAATCTGTTAATTAGAATATTTCTTGGGCTATTTAAGGTCTTAAAAGGGCTTTCAAACTGTTTTATTTCATGTAGTTTATTATTGGCATTCTGTTTGCCAGTGAGTATTTAAAGTATTTGCTATTAGTGTTTTAAAATTTCGCAAAACTGGTTTGTTAGAAAGATCTACAAAATCAGCTAATTTATTTCAAGGGATTGCAACAAGTCCCGGGAAACAAGAAAACAGTATGTTAAAACTTTTATCATTAAGAGTCAAAATAAAGAAATAAGCAAGTGCAACTTGTTTAGCGAGGACCAATACCGCACACCCTCTATCACAACGCAGACTGATTCAAGTGATCAACCACCAGCACACTGACCGCAACTAGTGATGCTTGACTTCGGTGATCGGATGGAAACCGTGTCTTAACGATCAGTCCACTGCGGGACAATCAATAGATTGAGGAAAATAGATTCTTCGGTTAATTTTGGGATCCGTTAAAGAAAATAACGTTTGGAGAAACTTATTAATCCATGAAAGATATAATAATTATTAACACAACTTCATTTTTAAAGAATTATTAAGTTCTACAGAAGTAGATCGCTGGGACACACTTTTGACTCGAAGATCCAGATCCAAACCAGAAAAAAAAGTCTCAAAGATTGAGGATACAAGAACAAACACATCGGTTACGAGATAGATGGAATTGAATGGAGTGTAGGGTTTAATGGCACAAGGTGCACAAAAGGACATGCTGCGCCAAGCAATCAGTTTCAAAACAAATCAAAGGTAAAAAGCTTCCTGCTATTTTTTCCTTATAAGAACTTTACACAACGTAACAAGAGTATTCGAAAGTGAATAAAATCACCTAAAATGTAATTACCATAAACAAAATGAAACAGGATCAAAACGTGAATAAAATCAGATAAAAGTGTAAATAGGCTAAAAACAGTTATATACAGTATAAAATACCAATTGAGCGTAGAAACGCAAAAATTTTAGAATGATGGGTGTATCCTAACAAATCCTCCAGAAATAAAATAGAACTTCCAAAAAAGGTAAGAAGATAAAAGTTAAAACATGGGCAAATAGCTAAAATATGATGAATCGAGAGTAAAACATTACAAGAGTTGCACTGGGGAGGTGGTTCTCCAAATAGTAAATGTAGATGTGTCAAACGAGTGTAACCTATTCGGAATCGGGTGAGCTTCAAGTCTGCGTGACGTAGACGTAAGAGATGGATGGACAGCGTAGAAAAAGATTGAGAGTTTTGGGAGTGGAGAAACATTGCAGAAATTGTTCTGTCGAAAGAAAACAAACTGAAAAACCCCTGGCTAGCACAAGGCTGTAGTGTACATGAAGAGTTTAATGGCACAAGTGCACATGACGAATTATACTTCTCACAAAGCAGAGCTGGTTGACCTCCCTGTACAAGAATACATTCTAAACGAATTTATATGTTTGGAGGTTACTTAAAATTAAATAGTTTAAAAAGCAAGTACTTTGCTATAAGCCGTAGCATTTAAATTTATCCAAATTACCAATTATTTCCTTTATAATTGACTATTTAGATCTGTTTTAACAAAATAACTAGAAATATTCAAATATAAATTTAGTGTAAGTAATAAAAAGGTATTTTTAAATAAAAGTGTAATAAGAAATGTTAAGACAGAAATGACATTACCTTAAAGCGTTTAAGAAAAGATAAATCTAATAGTTTTCTTAAAAATAATTGAATCTCAAACGACAAAATGCTTCTAAAATTTATGATGAATTCTTGAATATAATTTAATTTTCCCTGTGTTAAGAAATATAAATTCGATGCATTTTAAGAATTTATTAAAACTCAGATTTGAGTTTAGTACTTTTTTAAAGAAAGGCATAATATAATTGCTATTAAATTGAGCAGATATTACCGACAAAGAAGTATTTCAAATTGATAAAAGTATTACAGTACCAATACACCTTCACTATTTTTTTTAATAAAAAAATCCGCAAAAATAAAATATATTCGGATTATTCGGAAATATATTAGAGATAATACAATCTTTTAAATAATACTAAGTTATGCACGCTTGAAAGAGTGCAGTGAGATAAAACGACGATTTGTTCGATACCGTAACTCCATTAAACTTGGTTCTAAATTAACGCTGTCAAGCGAAAGATAAGCCTTTGTTGAAGCGAAATGAACAAAAAAAAAAAAAAATGTGAGGAAAATGTTGGAAGCGGTGGAAATTTGTATTTTTAAAATAAGTATAAATATATTTTGAAAAAAAATCGTGTCACAAGCTTCGCCATCTTTGGCGAGCTTTTCACAGAAAACGAGTTTTGGAATGGAACTTTTGAATTAAAAGCAGAAACTGAAAAAAAAAATGTGTGGGGAAACTTTTTATTAGGAAAAAAAAAGCATTTTGAAAAGGTAAAAATGGATGGAATTTTTGAAGCATTTCAATCTCACACAGTACATTCAGAACCAAAACTTTTTATTTTGATCGGAAGGTCAGATTATTTTTGTTTCCTAAAAATCCTTTAGAAAACAGGATTTAAAAAATAAACAGATATTTAGCCGTATCTTTGGACATAAAAAGAACTTGGAATCATACTTTCTGGAAGTGTGTTTTTTTGCGATTACTCCCGAAATAAAGGCAAAAAAATATTAAAAATTTATTTCATACCTTGTAAAATGTTTATAGGCAGTTGGTAGGGATTGGTTTTTCTGAAAATAAAGTATTTTCTTGTCTTAGCATGAAATATTGGATATCTATTCTTTGAAGTACATTGTTTAAAACCTTGTTTTCAGTTTAAAGTGAAGTGTTGACATTGTATAGATATAAAAGATTTTTTTTATTTACATTTCATCTACTCGAATTTGTATGTTCACGCTATACTATAATTAATTTATAAAATTTAAATTTAATGGACATAAAACTAAAAAGTTTTCTCGTGTATTTTTATATGAGAAATTATTTAGCAGGAGAATTATTTTGCAACTATTTCTAATGAGACATTTTGTACTAAACTGATTGACTGCTTATTTCTAATAATTTCTGTTTCAAAATAGATGTTAAAGAAAAACTAATAGGTTATTTCTAGTTAATTAGGAATTATTGCTGCAAAAACCACACTCTTAGAAATAAAACTCTCACATTTGACAATCCTTCAGCAATCCTTGTGCTTTATTTCATTAATTTTGAAAATCATTTCGTCATGAAATCATGTGATTTGTGACAAAACACGAACTCTCAAGTACGATGTAAACTAAACTCAACTCAGTGACACGACAGCCCAAGAGGGCCAAGGCCTACTGTGCCCATCTCAGTTTTCTTAACCTTGGGCTCTGGGGTGCAGGAGCAGATGTTCCGGTCAAGTGGTCAGCCGAACGCGGAACCCCCAGTGTTTAGTTCCCAAGCATGCTTGGTACTCATTTATCGACCCACTGAAGGGATGAAAGGATGAGTCTACCTTGCCCGGCCCGAGGATCGAACCAGGGACCTGTGGCACGACAGCGCGAAGCGCTTCCGCTCAGCCACCGGGCGTCCAAGTATGACGTTATTCTATTTATATATTTCTTATTTACAGAGCTCCCTGTAGTGCATTGTGGGAGATGGCTGACTAAAAGGACGAAACTAGAATGAAGACTAGACAATCGAAATAAAGCGCCAATAAAGCCGACTAGCCTGTATGGTAGTCAAGGAGTTTGCTTTGTACCAGGAAGGTTACGGGTTCGAACCCCACTTTGGGCGTGGATGTAATTTCATATCTCTTCTATTAGCCTTTCTTTTGTTGCTTTGGTGACATTGGTCTACCAATATGGTACCTATATTTAAAAAAATACTTTTCATTAATTTTTAAAAATATTTTTCACGAAGTATTTTTCATTTTGACGAAATTAGTTTACTCGAGGAAGCGAGGATAGTTCTCACCACTATGACGAAATTTTTGCTGAGGGCACATACCAGGAAACTTGTTTCATCAAAAACGAAATACGCTGCCTGAAATTTCAGTATTCATTTTCTACAGTGCATGCTGAAACTGAATCTCTTCTAAACCTAGGTATATATTCAGACAAAAAGATGCCACTCATTTGACAACTAAGCACAACTCAGTAGAAGCTTTATTACACATCTACAATTACATTTTCTTGGATAGATAAATCGAATTAATGGAAAACCGTAGAAAACGTTTAACTAAAAATGATAAAACTAAATAAAGTTTATTTTGTTCAGAAAATTAATTAGATGACTAGAATCCTTTAAATAACAAGGATAAAAATAAGGACAGATATTTAGCCATATCTTTAGACTTAAGAAATTGGAATCCTACATTTTGGAAGTGTGTTCACAAAATATAAAACCATATGAAAAATTTATTTCATCCGTATAAAATACTTCTACGCAGTTGTTAAGGATTGACTTATGTAAGAATAAAGTCTCTTCTTGTTTTAAAATAAAATATAGAAAGTCTTACGTAAAGATGATTATTTATTACCTTGTTTTGAGTTTAAATTGAAGAACTGAAATTTTATAAATATAAAAGAGTTTCTTGTAAATCTTTTACCCAAATTTATATTCACGTAATATTTTATTTAGTATTGAGTTAAAAATATTTACATTTGAAATGCTTTTAAAACGTATGCTTAGTTTTAATTTTTATAAAATTGAAATTTAATTACAGTAATAAACTTTAAACAATCGATAATTTTTTCTCACAATTTTTAATGATCGATTAATTTCAATAGAATATTTTGCAAAAACTTATTTTATTACCTATTTAATTTTATAACCGTCGTTGAACTACCGACTGATGGGGTTCACGACTAATGTTCAACTCTGTACCTTGTAATTTTGAACCCAACTCAGAAGGCAAGGGAACTCCTGGTTTAAGTATTAGGAAAAATTTACCTTCTTGGATCAGTCATCATTAGTTTAAAAATTATTCAGGATGGTCCTTTTTTTAAAGCACGATATATACATAAGTGAATGAAATTAAATGAAATCGTAATTTCATTAAAACAGTAACATAAATTTTAATGTATTAAAAGCGTGTAGAAATTACTTTAAAGGCACATAGGATCTTAGATTTTATCCTACAGACTCCGTGTTCACCAAAAAGTTAAGACTATGCCAATAAAACATGGGCAAGTCATTAACATATGATAAAAAAAAAGTTTTAAATATTGCATACGATAATAAGCGCCTTGAATTTAAACAATCCTGAGCATCAATTTATATTTCAAGCCTAACAGCTAATAAACAAAACAGCTATGATTAAAAGAAAACAGGATCAAGTTAATCAGGAAGAAAAATCAAGGAAGGATGAAATAAAACAGAACTAAATATGTCTCTGAAGCAAAACGTAAAAAACTTATGAATAATATATTTGCTTAAACGGACAATTATATTTTTCTTTAGTGTATGAAGTTCCTATTAAATAATTTAGTAATTTTTATTTTCAATTTTGCCCTCTTTGCTTTAGCAACTAGTAATGAATACTTTGTTTTATGTTCAAAATTTGGTGGATTGCGTGCCATGTTCAGCAGACCATTAAATAAGCGAATTATATTTTTCTTTCTCTTAATAATCAATTTAAAAGTTATTCCTTCCTCGACAAAAAATGACGTTCCTTTTAAATTTAAATATAGAGATAATGGGCAGTTTCTAATGATCATTTGGTCACGTATGACAAAAATAAAACTTTCACTTTTAATAATCTATACCGTCGAACCACCTTTAAATAATTCACCCAATGTTATTGGATGAGAATATTTTAATATACGACAAACATAAATCAAAAATATCGAAAAATGAGAATTTCTATGCAAATCAATACAAAGGACGAAACCTCTTCGTATAATTTCAAACAAATATGTCTTATCTTGGGACTGTTTCATGTATTCCACGTAATCTAGTGAAAGTAATAACACCTATTTTTAGTACTTTTCGTTCTGATATGCTTCGTGTACAACACGCATTTATTTTGTCCCAGTATAAGCCTTGTAGCGTTTAACTCTGCATTCAACTCATCAAAATGTAGTTTTATAATTAGTTAATTAGGTCAATTTTAAAATTTTTTGAGCGAGAGTCAAAAAAGGCTATATTGCGCTAAACAGTAGGTTAAAATTAAAAATCTGGTTTAAAAGTTTTGGAATTGTCTAGTATCTAAGATTTTCAACAAGGATTCTATGTAAATTGTCTCCAATTAAAGACTAATTCGGGATATTGCAAGTTAAATTATAGTTGCTTTTTTAATTATTAAAGTGGAACACTGGTTCAAGATCTACTTTATACTTAATGGTTCTCTGCAACCGGAGAAAACAGGTTCTGGTTCGTTTAGTATGCGCACATGTGTGAATTGGGACTTGAATTGAATTGTAGGTTTTACTGGCACTAAGTCCAAACAAACTTTTTGAAAACAAAAGGTAAAATACATACTACAAATTTCTTTTACTTAAATACATGAAATTTATAAAACGGTGTATAACGATATAAATGCTTTCAAAAGTTTAAAATCAGATAAAATTGTAAAATACGGTAATAATTATATACAGTATAAAATACCAATGGCGAGTAAAAATGAAAAACGTTAGGATGATGGAGTTTCTCTAATAAGTCTTTCATACTTAATGTAGAGCTACTAAAAAAAGGTAAGATGCTTGTTAAAACAGGAGCAAATATTATCAAAACATGATGAATTGTCAGTAAAACATTGCACGTACTACATTTAGGAAGGGGATTCCTGAAAAATGAAGATAAGTTAGTCCAGTGTGCGTCCTATGTTAGTTAATTAGTAGTTATTGGCCCAAAAGCCATTTATGGCAAACCAGCACCTACAACTTTATTTAAAGGACGATTATCTTATATTGATAAATGCAATCCAATGTTCTTGAGCTAAAAGTACAAATTATCGTGAGGTTTATTTACACCTAATCAAAGCAATAGTGAACTGTAGCTACCAAAATGGCGTTTTTTTTCTTCAGAAATTTCAATCAAAATATGTTTCACTGTAAGTGATTTCTTACAATCAGAATTGAATTTTGGATTAATGGCTCAAGGTACTAAATATAAATGGAACGCACTGTGGATCAGGTTCATTAAACAAAAGGTGTTTGTGGGTTATACGCAAACGATTTAAAATTACTTCAAGCTGCAGAATAATTTAGAATTCTAAAATGACCGTACGGCAAGTCTGAATTATAGAAATTCTCGAATAAGGAGTAATATGACACTAGAGCAGGCTTGGAAAATATCTCAACTGAAAATGTACAAAACTGAGTTTTAATCTATAGAGTTTTGAAAGTGTTTAAAGTGCATTAAATTAGTAACTAATTTCATTGCAATAAAAAGATTCATGTTACACAAGTTGTTCTTTCTGACCAGTTTAGACTTAATTAGTTTCGAGATTTTGCTGTAAGCGACAAATTCTGATTTAAGTCCTATTTATTTTGGCTGCATTTTTTTTTTTTAGTTTAGTCAATCTCGATGATTCATTATTTGCATTGGCGTTGAAAACACGAACTATAATTTAGATAAATAAGGTGCATTTTTAAAGCTTGCAGGAGTTATATTTTAGGAATGAATTTTCTTTAAAGAATATTAAAATGGATTCAATTTGATTAAAACGAAAAAGATCAAGGTAAATTAACTATGTTTAATCATTTCGCTTACAACTCTTGATTAGAAAACAAAAGCAAAATATTTAGAAGTGTTTCAGTAAAAGATACGAGCATTCAATTTTTCTAAGTATCAAAATATAACACGTTTATTAAGTGTTTATTATAAAATAAAAAATAAAAAAATATCTTCTCTGATAGCTATTACATAATATAAATATTGCATATGAAGATTTGTGAAACTAATTCGCAACTGTTACGGTCATAACATGATAAATTATAATAAAGTCGTCATGTTAATCCGATTTAAACGAAGTCAAATAGTAAAAATATCTGACATAGTATCACGTAATTTAAAACATCATTAACATTGAATTCTACTAGAGTTCGCTGAAATATTTGAGTAAGTTTCAAGTAGCTAGGGTATTTGGAATATCAGGTAATAGACGACCCTAGAAATAACTACGAGATAAATAGAATCACTCCAATAAAGGTAATTTGAAGAAAAGATTATAAAAGGTAGAAAAATATTTTGAAAAGAGCTGTTAATGACTTTTAGTAGCTTTAGTTTCTACTTTTAGAATGTTGCCATTTTGTACCAAACATTAAGTTTTCTTAAAATTTATAACTAAGGTTTCAGATATTTATAGCCATAGAGTAAGTATATTAGTATGTGTTGGCGACGGCTTTTCTAAGTTGTCGCCAACACAAATATTTATCTCAAATAACCAGAAAAGTACGAACTTTTATATGGCATTGTATTGTCACATAAAAACAATATTTAGCACTATATTGCGATAATTTTAAATTTAATTAATTTATATTGATTTATTTTCTGGTATAATTATTCGTTTAACTAAATAAAACTTAACGCTCAATCGTATTTAATAAATTTCCTTAGGTATAATATTCCAGTTTTCATGTGTCCATCATGATCACGATATGTTCATATTCGATAATTCGAATTATCAATAATGCTCTCGATAGTGTTGTATTACATGTATCTATGTGTAGTATTAGTAGTTTACGAACTTTACGAACTGACGTTGTTTATATGCATTAGTGTGAGAGTGGCTTCAAGGTCAAAACAAAAGTTACTTAAATGTATCTTCATGAAATACATGAAGTTGATAAAAACGGTACAAAAATAAATTGTTGATTGAAAATTTAGTTGAATTGCAGCCAATGTAAATTGCTACAAGTCCCCTACAATTTTAATATGACATAATTCTTAAACATAATCTCTAATGATCTTATGCAGGATCCCATTACAGTATCGTAATATAAAATATCTTATAAATCTCTGACTAAATACCCTAAAAATAACTTTGAAAATTAAAATAAATGCTGACTTAAATCAAAGAAAATAATGAAAATTTCAAAATTGCCCCTTCTCTTAATTCTAAGACTTAATAGTAAGTTAGGTGTATTTGGTAAAAAGCCCCTTGTCGCTAATCAGCAAACTAACGTTCTTAATTTTAGAATATAGTGTGAAACTGAAATTTTTTTGCTAGGGAAATAAAATTGGATAAACAATTCTGAAAGTAGATGAGCTAATCGTTTAGTCAATAAAATCTATCATCCTAGTCGTAGAATAAACTTAAACCTGGGATATGAAAATAATACTCTCCTGGGATATGAAAATAAGAAAAACTAAGGCACAACTCGCTTTCTGAGATAAAAAAAAAACAAAAAATCAAACTCACTTAAAACCCCAAAATAGTTTTTTCAAATAGTGTAATCCAAAATGTGCTTTTCCTGTTCTGAACTAAATCTTTAAAACCAGAAACAAATTAAATTCTAATAACAAACCCTATTGGTTCACCACGAACTTACTTTTAATTAAATCAATGAATATACTGAAAAGTTTAATACAAACTTCGTCAAAGAAGTAACTTTCGCAATTTCAGACATCAAAGAAATTTTTAATTTCGAACATTTCAAAGGGGCCGAAAATTCGGCTCCACATCTGTAGTTTTCATTTCGATAGGATCATTTAAAATAATTTTCAAGTGAAAATTTTACATGCCTAACATATCCTCTTAATTTTTATGCATGAAATAGATGTCTAAACATATCCGAAACAATGTTTTAAATAGTTTTTCTATTTCTATATATTCAGAATTGAATTGAATATAGGATTAAAGGCACTAAGTCTAAAGGACATGCTGCGCCAAACAATGTGATAAAATATATCAAAACTAAAATGCATATTACACTTAGATTATCGTGAAATCAAATTTGATAAAATGGCATAAGTAAGTGAATAAAATTAGATGAAATGCATGGAAATAATATAAGCATATCATATAATAAACATAATAAATAATGAACGAATTATGTGAAATGGTACGAATGGGGTAATATATTTGCAGAAGTAAATAAAATTGTAAATGCGTAATAACTTTTATATGCAGTTAAAAATACCAACGGCACGTAAAACTCAAAAATTTTAGGATAATGAATATCATCCAACAAATCCTGTATGAATATATTAAAACTCCCAAAAAATTGCATCGACTCAGAAAGCAACTGAACAAGCAGTTTACAAAAATGCTTAGATTGATTGGTTAATTAGAGTTTATTGGCACAAGAGCCAGACATGGCTATGCTGCTCCAGCCACTAGGGAAAAATGCTTAGAATTTCCTAAAAAGGGATGATGGAATTAACGAAACAAATAAGGAATACAGTCTGTGATAACATTTTATCACCTACGATATTGTCAATTTTTTTGCATGCGGTAAATGTAGCGATAATTATGATAAAACCATGTTACATATATTTGATAAGATCTGAAAATTATCAATTTTCGAATTAGAAGATAGCTTTTTTTAAACAATTTAGAACTTTTTTTATTACTTTACTCAATTTTATGTAATATATTTCACAGCAACAATTTTTATTTCATATATATATATATATATATATATATATATATATATATATATATATATATATATATATATATATATATATATATATATATATATATATATATATATATATATATATATATATATATATATATATATACATATATATATATATATTTCTCTTTACATATTCGAGAAATTTTCACTTAAAAATTTAACTCAATAAATATTAACTTAACTTAAATATTTTTTTAATATCTTTAAGAGTCCTTCAATAAATTTCCAGGAAAAAAATTTCTTCGAAATTTACTGTTTAATTTCATATCAGCTTTATATGATTCTAAATAAAAAACAACATTAAGACATAGGGAAGATTGTACTTGAATAACATCATTGAAAAAGTGTTCTGAAAGTTAGCTAGTTTATGACACTTAACAACTTAAAATATAACAGTATTTTAGAGATTTAAGAAAATAATTTTAAAATCTCGACAAATTTAAAAAAAATGTAAGGAAGGATAGTGTTTCTAAAAGGAGTGCATAATAAATACAGTCGATAAAAATCATTTAGAAGTAGTAGTGACTATTTCATTAAAAGAAAAATACTTTTAATGTCTGTTATTTTTCTTTCAGTTACTTTTTTTAGAAAGAAAAACTAAATAATCTCATACAAAAGGAGCACAAAATAACTGATAACAGTTTCATGAGAAATTTCCGATTTATTGAAGACAATTGGATGATATGAAATTATTTCTTTTGCAATAACCTTTTTGAATAAATTCAGAGAAGGAGTTACTTTTTCTAAAACAATTAAAAATTCATTGCTTTAAAGAAATAAACATGAATTAACATTCTCTAAATTAGTTACTTTTTAAAATTATCTAACACTATACTAGGTTTTAAAAAATGTGATTCGAAGTACTTTTCCTTTAAAAAATTTTCTTTTTAATTTATTACTTTTTTAACTCCATATATAGACATTTTAAATACAGAAACACTCAGTTTACTATTTAATAGTTACACAGTTTATTAAATTTATGCTAAATTTTTTTAAGCTAACTAGTTCAGAAAAATTATTTTGCTCTTAATTATAAGACAGTTTCTTTAACTTTAGTTCAATACGTAGTTTTATAGCAATTTTTATAGCAGTATAATAAAAGTTAAAATATTCGGAATGCATAAAATTTTATTCTATTTTACTGGAAAAAAAACAAATTTAAATGTATGACTTTTAATTACTAAAAGAAATAGTTATTTTAACAAATTTTATCACAACGATATTTTAAAACAGGCACTGCATATGCAGACAAAAAATTAAGTTTCTGAGTTTACACTGGATGTATAAATACAGTAAATGTGCTTAAGTAGGGGAGAGTGGTATCAATTGTAACATTTTTTACTTAACTATTTTTAACTAACAAAAATTCAATATATTATTAGTATTAATTGACAGACGAGTAAAGTAGACTATCCTCTACTAGAAAAAAAATTAAATACCTGATTTTAAATATTATTATATTAGTTATTAACAATTTCTGACAGTCGTGCACTTGTTACAATTGTCCCCACTTACGGGGTCAATTGCAACAGTTCATAAATTCAACTAAAACATAGTTAATTATACATATTATCATAGTTGTGATATATGTTTTTATTGATCAAAATAGTAGTGATATTTTAGGAGTAAAAATAATAATGAGCATTGAACTAAAGGGTTAAACTTTTAACTTTAAGGGGTTAAAAATTTTAATTTATGCTGTGAAAGGTGACAAATAAAATAATGCACATGCAACATAATATAAATGCTATAGGAAACTATTGGTGGTTCTTAAAAAGTTAAGTAATGGTTTGTAAACATAAGATTATTTATTTTCAGCTGTTACAATCGTCCCTTTACTTATTGTTACAATTGTCCCCAAGACGCCATTTCAGCTTCATTTGTTAAAAACAATGCTAGTTAATTAGCAAAACTAATCTTTTTTTTATTGAAATGTTAATTAAGGTGTCCACTTACATATTCGGTTACTAATTTTTATTTGTTTAAACAAAATTACTTTGTTACAATAAAATATTCTAATACCAAAAAAGTACTTGCGTGACGTGAAAATATCTTTTGTGATGTAACTCTTTCAAAAGTACATAAAAATGGTTGCCATCAGGGGTGTACATGTAGATTTGTTAAATACACCTTGTGCACCACCTAGGAACCAAATCTAGAACCCGACACTCGAAATTTTTGCTCTGTTACAATCGTACCCTGTTACAATTGACCCCACTCTCCCCTATTGAATAAAGTAAAACAATTCTTGTAGGACACATAATTTTCAATAGCTTTTTTTTCAGTAAAAATGGTAGATATTTATATCACATTCCTCAGTAGTTTCCAATTTAATGATAAAGATAATTTATTTTACAGGAAAGAAGGCGAACGCAACTTTACACTTTCTTTAAAAAATATTTTAAAAAGCTTTTTTAAAGTTATTTTAATTAAGGAACTTCGTTACAGTACGTAGAAACCGCTTTAGAAAAAAATACAAATGAAAAATTACTTATTGAATAAAAATACACACATCAAAGTCGTGTGTCATAGAACAAGTTAACAGTTTCAAAATTCTTAATGTGTAAATTATTGTAACACATTAATAATAAATTAAGCTCTTTTATGTTCAGAAACTGTTACATACTTGAAGAATATATATTTTCCTACTCTAAGAACGCTAAAGATTAAAACAATTTTTCTTTATAAGTGATATCGAGATTTTTCTAAAACAGGGGTTATTAATTTTTTTCGGTTATGGAACACTAAATGACCGACCTTCCTTTGGCGGAACTCTGAAATTTTAAAAATAAACTTCACTGGCAATTGTGAACACATTTACATGCAAAAACATAATTATTTTGAAAATATTTAATGATTGAAATTGCAGTGAAATCGAAAATGCTTAATGCTTCGGCTACAGTGCTGACATTAAATATCCGCAGTAGTAGACAAATCATTGGTTAGAGACCCTAGCCGTCAGGCTAACTATGGGAGATTTTCGAGGTTTTTTTTCTCCATGTAACGCTAGTATGTGTTAGTTCCGTCAAAAAGTCTACCGAAGGCAAATTTCTTCGAATACTCGATGCAAGAGTTACCTTGACTTCTAAATCGGGTTTAAAATTACAAGGTTATGGAGACGTGAACTCAAACTTGTGTCAGCTGTTCAGAGAAGCTAAAATTTTTAAAAGTATATTGTTGATGATTGCTAATGATTAAAATTTTATTAATTTTGAAATATTTAGTGAATGAATGAAATCTGATCGTTTTATTCTATGCCAGACAGTTGAATTAGCAGGTTTGGAATAGCGCTTATTTTAATGAGCTTCAAATGAAATTGAGCTAAAATATAGTTTATTAAAAAACATCACGAAAATAATCGAACCTTCAGCAAGTATACATTGGCACATGTTTTTACATTGTTGAACTTGGTTATTTTTGTTTGATGCGATAACACTAATGAAATTTTTTATAAATGAATACCTTTTTCATAATTCTTTCCAAATATTGTTATTAATAAGAAACTTTTTTTTTAAGTTTTGCTTTTTCTTCACAAGCACTCAATTACACGTTTTAATTAAAATAACAGGAATGATAATTACATATGGGATAGCAAGTAGAATACAAATTTAATAGCTAGTAGAATAGGTTTTGAGAATCATAATTGGTTAAAAAAGTCTACTCTCCAAGCCCTGTGACCCTTACTCGGAACACCATTTGGGAACCACTATTCTAAAGTATGCATGTACTGTATCTTAATACAATCAGTACCAAAGTGGTCAATTTTTAAAAAAAACTTATCATTTCTTCCTAACTAAAACATAATCTCTTCTATAACCAAATAAAGTTCAGTTGAAAAATTCTATAAATTAATATTCAGAAAATGAAAACAAAATTAATAGAAAATTCTCTAATTAATAGAAAATTCTCTAATTAATAGAAAATTCTCTAATTAATAGAAAATTCTCTTCATGATAGCATTAATTCATTACACCTGATGCTAATTTTTTCTGTGTTGCCATCTGTTGGTTTAGAACATAATTAGAAATAATTTTATTGATGTTGTTGTTAATTTACGTCGCACTAGAGCCGCACAATGGGCTATTGGCGACGGTCTGGGAAACATCCCGGAGGATGATCCGAAGACATGCCATCACAATTTTGCTCTCTGCGGAGGGGATGGCACCCCCGCTTCGGTAGCCCGACGACCAGCGCGCGAAGTCGAGCAATTGACGGTAGCACAGTTTAACGAGGACCAATACCGCACACCCTCGGTCCCTACGCAGACTGATCCAAGTGGTCACCCACCCGCACACTGACCGCAGCCAGTGATGCTTGACTTCGGTGATCTGCTGGGAACCGTGTAATTTCATTGTTATTAGGTCCCAAAATGTACCACTCTTGCATATTCTGAGTAACCAATGTTAATTGTGTCAAATGTTTGATATGTTTGCATTTAAAATTAATTACCTCATAGCAATGCAATTTTCAGTAAATTTTCATTAAAAAGCAATTTTCTATAACATACTAACAAAATTAAATAGAATCAATATAAAACTCTTGAAAATGCAAAAATATATTTTAAGTATATAAATTTTTAAGTGATCATTTTAAAATAATTTTCCTAGAAAACAAAAGATGGTCTGAAAAAAATTTTTGAAACTTTGTTTTTCAAATTAAAAGATGATTGATTAGTGCCAAATAAATTGTTCCATTTAATGCGAAAAATAAGAATATATTTGAAGTATGCAAAATAACCTTTTGCAAAATTACAAATTTTATCATTTGAAATTTCATTACGAAGTCCGAGAAACACTGAAGTTAGCTCATTTTGTTATATATAACTGGGCAATCCCTCTGGTTCGTTTCACATGCGATGCGTAAAAATTATATTTGGAAATAATATTGCAAGTGAAAAAAATTTTTTTTTTAGTTAGTGGTGAAGATTCCAGGCGAAAGAGCCATGATTTGGAAAAAACGCTACTAAAATTAGGCTAAAATATGAGCGAAGTAGCTAAAATCTTAGCAACTAGGTTAAAAATGATGCAAACTGTCTAAAATCAACTTAACTTGGTTAAAACTGAGACATCGATTTCAAAATCAGAACTAAAGTGAATTATACAATTCGATGCCTCAAAGGTAAAATCTTAAGTTTGGTTGAGGCGTATTTCCAAGCAAAATTGAAGTCTGAAAGTAGTAGTTAATGCACTGTCGTCTTTTCAATTTAAATTTTAAATACTGGGTCAGAGGAAATGCTTCAATGTTTAACGTTTTATGCAACTGTGATCTAAAATTTTTGGCTCAAGAGACATGATTTGGCTATTCCGTGCTTACAAGAAATGCAAGTAAGTATCTAAGCAAAACTATCTTAGAATCAAGGTTTGAAATCTTAGTATCACATAAGAGTATCAAATCTTAAAATCGAACATATATAAAATTATAATCTTCTACTCTATTTTCGTCTCACTTTAACTTTTTGACGCATTTTAACACTGACGCAAAACTTTTATTGACTATATTTTACTACTTTTTATATTATTTTGTATTAATTTAGGTAAAATAAGTAAAAAAAAATAATACATTTTGCATTTTAATGATTTATGGTCATGAAATACAGAATGAAACACTGTTGTGTGTGTTTTTTTTCTGCGTTAAAGTATTCCAAACACGGCACAATTCCAAACGATAATTTTTCAAATTTGTACATTGCAATTACTTAGATTTAAGGGAAACAGTTGTCATTGAAATTTCGTTAATTTGCAAAATTAATTATTGATAAATGTTTGAACATGAAGGAAAAAAAGTATAACTACTGTGGATTTTATATTTTAATATAAATATAAATAAAATTCCAATGATCTAACAGACTTAATTTAATAACTACTTTTTTTACAGTTAAATAATATCAAAATATATTTTGCCTGTGATTAGAACTTCATAAAGAATATATATATAAGGTAGCCCCTCTGCGTCAAAAAGCAAATGAAAAACCAGTTTCTGAAAAAGGCAAAATTTTCCTTAAAACATAACACATCATAACTATCTCAAAATATAGTTTTTGTAAAATGAATTATTTATTAAACACAAAACAATATTTGCCGTAATCCAGCACATTTCAGTTTCAAATTATACGGTCCAATAACAAAACATCAACTTACCTCCTAAAAGCGGGAAGTTAAAGCGAGCTTTTCGAATTCCATAATGCCCTCAAACTAAAGAGAACTTTTTTTATTCGACACTCCACGTGTTTCAAAACTCCTCCTGAACTTCTCTGGAGTTCCTAAGAGCGAAACAATAATTCAACCAATATATTTTCCAAACTTTTCACTTTTGATTTAAAGGACAATATTAAAAGTGAAATAAATCTGTTGGACTCCTGTTCTTAAAAAACTCACAATCTAAATGCTTTGGGATTTCTTTTGGCTGTTACTATAGTAACGGTCAGTATAAGATGAAAAAGTTGATCGGTGTCCACAGCCTGGATCAATGCTCTATGCATCACGGGAAGATCACATCCGCAGATCGCAGCGGAATTCTGCCGAATGAGGTCTTTTCGTCCAAAGGTTAGGCAAAAGCGAAAGCTACGCCGCCTACCAGAGCGCATAGGACAAAAACCACAGAAATAAAATATTTCACGTTTTTATTCTGCGAATGTTTATTTTGAACATTAAAAAATAAATATTGAAGAACTTAGATTGAATTGAATGATGGGTTAGTTGTACTAGGCACAAAAAAGAAACTGCTGTGCCAAGTAATAGGCTTTAAAGTATACCAAACGGTAAAGTAAGTAATATAAATTTATCATCATCATAAAAATGGCATTGATAAATCCAGCTTGTAGGGAAACAGAAGTATCAAAACTGAAAAGAATTAGAATAAAGTTGCACGAAAACTTAAAGCGCTATATAGATAATAATAAAAAAAAGACATAGAATCGTAAGAAAAGTTTTAAACAATTGATGAATCACAGCACCAACTGCGTAAAAAAACAAAATGTTAGAATAGT
Organism: Parasteatoda tepidariorum; assembly: GCF_982258835.1. Lineage (NCBI taxonomy): Eukaryota > Metazoa > Arthropoda > Arachnida > Araneae > Theridiidae > Parasteatoda > Parasteatoda tepidariorum. The sequence continues at coordinate 49,884,130 of NC_141766.1, forward strand.
CAGTTAAATCCGACAAATCATGTATACACAAAATAGATGAATCATAAAAAGTAAGATATCAGTTAAAGAAGATATGTTAAAGAAGTTAAATGAAAACAATGTTACGTGAGTTTACAAAAATATTCACAGTCCACCAAACATTTATAAAAAATAAGAAACTATTTTTCTTCTTCTTATAAATAGCCATTGATATTAATTTTCTTTAGTAATGATAGTATTGTGGTTAGCTACAACCAATTTAAAACTTCCACTAAAAGGAACTGCATGTTATAGTTTATTTAATAACCTTCATTAAATAGCCGGCTCAATTCTGAGTTTGCTGCTACCAATGTTCGGCGCCAATGCCTCGTAATTTTAAACCCATTCCGGAAGACAGGGGAACTCCTGGATCAAGTATTAATGGAAATTTTCCCTTGGTCGATGCAGGGAGAGGAAAGCCACGACAACCTTCCATAGTTAGCTTGACCCCGAGGGGACTGTAACATTTGATCCATCTACCGCTGAGGATATTTTTACGTTACTGTGGTCGGTGCGAGCAGGGTGCGTAATTCGTATTGACTGACCATCGCTGTGATTCGAAACCGGTATTTTTACTTACATTTTTTAAAAGTTGAATTGAATATAGGATTTAATGGCCCAAAGTCGAGAGGTAAAACAGGAATTAAAGATTTAAAATAAAAACTCTAAATAAATTACCACTAGTTTTTTATTGAATTAATAGTAACAAGAGAGCAATTAATGAGAGTTTTTGCGTAGTAATAAAAATTTGAACGGAAAAAAAAATAAAAATATGGGGAAAAATATAGATTTTGAAGGACTTGATTTCCACATATTTTTAATATAAGATATAAAATTAATTTAAAATATTTATTATTAGACCTTTAGGTAGTTTTAATAACAAATAAAATAATTCTGAACAAAAGCCTTCCAACAAGAAGACAACAATAAAAAATATCAGGTACAGATTTTTAACTCCGTTCTTATTCAATCCAGTGCAATTTACATATCTTCTTGAACTATTATAAAGCTCCTTAAAAATAGCTCGAATGCTTATTCTTATTGAATTAAAAACTAAAATAGCTGCCTCATGAATCTAATTTCTTTAATTATTGAATTGTAAAAATGAATAATTGGATAGAACATACTATAAATTAATTGAGTTCCAGGAATATTTTTCCCAACGCCTTTTATGAGCAGAAAGATGCGTATTTGCAATTTTTGTTCTTACATTTACTAATTTTGAATCTATTTTGAATCTTTTTTCTCTTAGTCATTCTTATGCTCTTAAAGATTCATAGTTTAAAATGTAGAGTAGATAAAACGTGGTTTTTGCTTCGGTTCAACAAGAAGAATAAAACATTTTTAAATTGCGAAAATTAAATTATTATTTTAGTTCGATTTAGAACTTATGTGTTTTAATACTTAACAAATAGTATATTCAGAAAATTAAAGATTTAAAAATCAATAACAATGAGCTTCTAATAAATATAATTTTTTCAAAATACTGTCCATGCCACAGCTTTTATAATGATTGAGTGTAAACAAATATATTATTTTAAGAAATGAGCAGATGAAAATAGTATGAAATACGAACGTTTTGATTAAAATGCTAGAAAATTTTAAGTAGACTTAATTCTGAAAAATTATTTTTTATTCTTTATTTATAAGCCTAAAATTTATGCTAATTTCGTATTATTTTAAATTTAAAACGCACTAATTTTAGAGAAAGTTTTTCAAATAATTCCTGAAAAAGAATAATTTAAAATTAATTTTTTCGAAATTTTATTACTGAAAAATAATTGGTTAGACGATTCGGATACATTTTGTTTTTAAAAATTTTGTTGACCGTTTTTATTTTCATCAGAGGGAGTGGAATTAGCTTCATAAAATTTGTAAAAATAGTTTCAAATTCCTTTAGAGCTTTCAGAAACCATTATTTACAAAAATAGTTAAATTTACTAGCAAGAGCAACACTCAGCTCACGAAATTCAGGTGCTATACAGATAAAAGAAATAGAATTTACAATTCAAACATACAATCTAGTTTAAACCCACTCTAATGTAAACAATTTTTTTGTGTGTATCCTTCAGTGCCAATACTGCATATCCAGCATATCAAACTGACCATTGGTTATACCCCAATTCTACTCACTTGACCTACTGGCAAACCCACCAACTGCGACGGAATTTCCGTATTTTTAGAAAATATTTTTAATATTGGTTACATAGAAAATGTAAAAATAAAATAGGAACTTTAAAAAAAATTTCCACCCCTAAGCATAAATGATTTTACCATACATATAAAAAGTTTCAAGAATAGAGTATTACGCTCTTAAGTCTTTACAATCATTTCATATAAACTTTTTTTTCTCTATTTAAACTTTAGTTCCTCACCACTAGAATAATCTGAAATGTGTGAGTCTTCTTCAGTTACTTATTACGTAATCGAAATTAGATTTCAACCCTCTTCAAGTACTAAAATCTTCCGGTCCCTCTTAGTTTCGGCAAATCAATTCTCTTAGGCCCTATGACAGTCGGCAAGGGAGCCTGACTGCTAAGCCAATGACTCCTGGTTCGAATCGCACCGAGGGGTATGGATGCTCTCTGTTATGTATGGCCCCACCTTATAAGCGGATATCTGTAGTATTGCGGCATGGTTAATATTACTAAAGTCTTCGTGACTCAGGTTCAGGAAACGTTGCGTTAAATGAGCGACACTTCCAGCCTCTTCTGTAGCGAAGAACGTAATAGTTTAGTGACAGCCATTAGAAAAGGAAAATTCAGTACCAAAGCTCTCCAGTGTCTTTCAAACAATGGAATCCGTCCTGATCACAATTTGACGACGCCTTAAATTACTCATGTACTACCCCAAAGAGTTAAGCCTCATCACTCCAACTTTTCTCTTCAATACAAGAATCTTCCAGCAATAAAAATTGAGCCGCGATGACTCAGGGGATAGAGCATTCGCCTTCCAATGAGGTGAACCGGGTTCGAATCCCAGCAATGGCTGGTCGATACGAATCCGCTCCCGGCTTGCACCGACCGCAATGCTGACGTGAAACATTCTCAGGGGTAGACGAATCATGGGTTATTGTCCCCTTGCCGGAAAGCTAACCGTGGGAGGTTTTCGCGATCGTCCTCTCCATGTAACGTAAGTGAGGGCTTGTTCCATAAAAAAGTCCTCGGCAAGATATCTCCCGATACTTGATCCACGAGTTTCCTTGTCTTCAGGATTGGGTCCAAAATTACAAGGCTACGGAGGTGAACATTAGTAGTAGTAAACTCAAAATTTTGGTCTGCTGTTCAAAGATGGTTATAAAATAAAATTTAAAAAAATAAGAATCATTATCACTTTTCGAGATGCTGCCAGTCATAATTAAAACGCAGATACGTTACTTTACATAGATACTTCTCGTTCCTTAGACAAAGTAGAGTTGCAATTAATAATAATCTTAACTGTTCAATTATCTGGATCTGTGCCTTTACTCTGTTCCTCCTTCATTGCTGAGGGCTTGGCTATTTTGATAGCAATCTAGGGCTATCTGAATTTACTTCTCTCTTCAATTTCTCAGATTCTCTGTCCAATTTATCTACTCACGCTGCTATTTCATCAACCTTACTATCCATAACTCAACACGTTCCTCTCACCATGAGAAAACTTGCTTATTCTTGTATTTCTTTTGAATTAGTATGAATACTTCGTTATACTGACATCCTTTTCAATGAAATCACTGATGAGGTGGCCAAAATAGCAATTCATGAATTGCGTATTTTTACTGAAGTAGCTTTTGAGGTATATCGCTCATGGGCTGCAATTGTTGCACAACTCAAAAAACACTCGTTTTGGATTTAGAGTAGGTGTAAATATGAAAATACACATTCTTTCAACAGCAATAGTCATAATTCAACTTGAAGGTAATCTTCGCTTCAGCAAACTAAAGCATTTCTTGTGCATTTTGCATAGCAATGGAAACTTTAAACCAATTTATCAATTATTATCTATCGCAGCCCATGAGCGATATATCGCAAAATAAAAATTCATTATCTGCATTTTTACCAAACATCTTTCATAAATATTAAATGCCTATCACATTTGCCTCTATCAATCATCGCCGACGTCTAACTTTGATCTCAGCATCAAGATATTATAGTCATCTGTTTCCACACCAGATCTTGATTTTAGCTAAACTGTTCCATTTTGGTGAATTCTTCTCTAACAGCTGTTGATGTGGTGCAATCGAAAACATTGACAATATTTTCAATTGTCCTATCTATAAGCCACCATGAGCTATCCGCTGTGATAGTCTCATTTTGGGACCTCTCTCATTCTCTTGACTCATGGTACTACTGATCCTCACAAACTATCTTATCTAATGTATTTTTAATATCTATTAATTACTTCGAAGCAACTTATAGTTTCCAATTATATCTTCCTTCAATTGAAAAGATCCATCAGCGCATAATCACGAAGCAGTTTCGAAAATTACCACTTGGACATAGTTATTATAACACAGTTACTATCCACTAGCGCATTGTAAATGTTTACCAGAATTTATTGATCTATTGATGTTAGGCCAATATACTGCGTTTCCAAAAGATAACATTTGCAACTAACTTTTCCTTTAAGTTGCTTTCTAATTTGTGTTTCACTAATTTTCAGAATTTTCACTTGATAACACAATGCACAGAAACATTTTGTCGCCTACCTGAAAATGTGGCTCAGAATTATTTTGCCCCAATCTCTGCATTTATCGCCACTTACACCGTTAAAGATTTAACGCCTCAAACTCAAAAATTGAATTTCTAATTTCAAATAATTGTGCAAGTCTAAAAACTCAGTTAAAATTTTAAAAATATGTTAAACTAATGGTAAAATGTAATTGACGATAGATTAAGATAGCATCAACTTTCTTACTTATAATACGATGCATTTAATTACTCGTTCTTTCGAAAAATAAAGAATAGTATTAGAATATTTGAAAATAAACATTTATTAAATAACGTCATTAATTATTTCAGAAATGTTACTAAAATCCTTTTTCATTTTAAACTAACATTAACAATGAAATCTGCAAAAAATGCCATTCTGTTGCATTATTTGTCACTAAATACGACTATTATTCATATAACTAGAATTTTCTAAAGGGATTTGTAGATGAGAAAGAATTAAGAAAATGTCTAGACAAAACATTTACTCTGGGAATAGAAAGTCAGATATTCAAAACAAAGCACTACATGCAGAGAATAAATTAGCACATAGCATTCAGGAGGAAAATCTCACCCAAGGGGGCACAAATCTTATTTTAAGTTAAATTTGCTTGTATGGAACACAATAACGCAATACTGGAGTTTGCAAATTCAACCTACAAAAAAGGCTAAAATGCTTATTATTTCGCGCTTTTTCAAATTACATTTTTTAGAGAAAAATTTACTATAATAAAGCATTTACACGTATTTATATTTTCTTAGAAGTAGAAATACAATACTATAAATAGTAACCTGGAAAAATGCGAGACATTTTAAATGGATTTTAATACAGATAAGATTATATGACTGCACCGAACCGAATTTTCAAATTGGGAATTTACAGTAGTACATATTTTCTTCTTTATCTCTGGAACAGTTTATAAATTTCCAACGTTGATGTAATTCTGTGTAATAAGACACTACATTACATTTTTAAATTAATTTTGATACTAGCAAACATTCCTCCATAATGCTGAATAGTTGATAATGTTCTCAACAAATAGTCGAAGACAAAAAATTATTATAACAAAAGCATTTTTTTTGTTAGTAATTTAAATTACTAACAAAAAAAATGCTTTTGTTATAATATTAGAATATTAGATTTGTTAGAACATTTTATTTCTTGTACGCAATCGTAATAAAGGCATTTATTATTTCTATCACTTGACACACATGAAAATGGTTTAAATATTTATCTGAAACAAGCGATAAATGTTCATTAAGATATAATAAAAATCTTATGAACCAACGGCAGGTAGGCGGACTATGAATATTTCAGTTTTGTTACTTTAAGAAATATACGTAACATGAAAAAAATATTAATGTTAGATGACTATTTCTCACAGAACTATAGTTTGAGCCGCGATGGCTCAGAGAATTCTCTTTTCAATGACGTGAACCGGGATTCCATCCCGGCGATGGCTGGTCGATACGAATTCCGCATCCGACTTGCATCGACCACAGTACTGACGTGAAATATCCTCAGTGGTAGACGGATCATGGATTAGAGTCTCCCTGCCGTCAGGCTAACCGTAGGAGGTTCTCATAGTCTTCCTCTCCTTGTAACGCAAATGCGGGTTAGTTCCATTAAATGTCCTCCACGACGACAAATTTCTCTCAATACTCGATCCAGGAGTTCCCTTGTCTTCTGGATTGGGTTCAAAATTACAAGGCTACGGAGTTTAACACTAGTAGTCGTAAACCCAAAAATTGGGTCGGCTGTTCAACGACGATTATATAAGAACTATAGTTTGGGCCGGGAAAGCTTGGTTGGTAGGGAAATGGGCCCATGTCCAAGAGGTCGTGGGTTCGATCCCCGCTATCTAAACACTCCGCGTGTAGTAATTGGTGACTGATGCGCGTTAAATCTGACGAGTCACAAAATCCTCCATGTTCCAATATCAAATGATACGTCTAGGGGTACTGATCCACGAGTTTCCTTGTCTTCTGGATTGGTTCAAAATTACAAGGCTACGGAGTTTAGCATTAGTAATCATAAACCCGAAAACTGGGTCGGCTGTTCAACGACTGATATATAATATAAAAAGAAGTACAGTTTTTAATACTTTATATATTATCTCTTACATCGGTAAGGCTAGCTTAATTTAAGAAAAGTTCATTTTACAATACCGTGAAGTTCGCAGACTTTCCCTCTCAAAGTCTATGTAGTTTTAAATGTTAATTAGAGCAAAATATACCTCTGATAAGTAAGAATTAAGTTACTTATTACTATACTTTAAACTATGGGTTAGAACCTCCTGGCCGTAAGGCAAACCGTGTGAAGTCCTCGGGGTATTCTCTCCATGTAACACAGATGCGGGTCACTTCCATCGGAAAGTCCTCCTAGAAAGCTAGTTTGTCTCAATGCTTGATCTAAGAGTTCCCTTGTTTTCTGTGCTGGGCTTCAAATTACAAGGCTGCGAAATTTAACCATTGATAGTCGTAAACTCATAATTGGATCGGTTATTTAACGCTGGTTATAAAACTCTTTAAACTCTTTCTTAACTCAACTTAATAGATTGAAACTCAAATTTATGAATTTTTGAGTTAAAGCATAAGAATAAAGTCGTAATTCTCTGTTGAATGTAAACTATAAGGCATCATCAATGTTATCTAACACATTACGAGTATATCGCACACTAGCAAGAAAATTGCCATAACTCCAAAATGCAGCTTTTGAGAAAAATAAAGTTAAAGAATACTATAAACTTTATTCTGAATAGCACAATCTTGAGTACAATCTGAAATAGCACAATCTTGATCACAGTCTGACAATTTTTGAGCTAGATGAGGCACTTCATACATATTTTTTTATTGACATAACCTCAAAATTGCTATTTTTTTTTTTTGCTTTTGTCACTTTTCTTGACGGAGTAAGGTTCAAAGTTTTCAGGTATTTTTTTGAAATTTTTGAAACTAAATTCCTGTGTTTTCTTCTCATGATCTAACAAGATAAAAACATTAAATCTCTCATCGTCGTTATTGTTGTCGCAATAGCCATGATTTGGTTATACCGCGCTTTAAACTGGGTTAAAATTCAAGTAATTTAATTAAAATCTACTCAAATAGGCTAAAGCTGAAGCAATCTGGATAAAATTAGTATATTCTAAGAGTGTAGCCAGAAATAAAAGGGATATTAGAAAAAAAAACTTTTCTCGTTACCCGAGATTTAAATTGTGGCAGAAAATCTGATTCTTACTAAGAGATGTCGAAAGTAAACTCATAAATGAGTTTTTTTAATCCAAAACAAAAGATTCGTTTAATAAACTAAAATTTTTTTTGGAAACTTTAAGAGATTACATAAGAAAATAACAAATTTCAATTTTTTGTGCATTATTGAACATTTCTAAGGTGTATTTTTATACTCAATACTGCTAACAAATTAACTAACTAAATACTAATTACTTTGTTATAATAAATATCGCTAAATATTAGACTAACTAAATATTAATTAGAGCAGACATTGCACTGGACTCAAATAGTATGATATTTATATATATATTATAAAACTGTCCAAAACGTTGCGTGAATCAAACTTCTGATTGATTGAATATAATGTTAATTGGTTCTCTGGATTTTTTTTTGATTTTAATAAGCATTTACCCGTATGCCCTAAATAAGGGCGGGTCGGGGTAAATTCTTCCATAATGTTAATTGGCGCAGAATCCATAGGAGAATATGCTGCGCCAAACAAAGCGCTATAACAGATCAAAAGTTAAAATGCATATTGCAATGTATCTTTATAAAATACATAAAGGTAATAAAACTTAATAGCAAGTTAAGTATATTTGAAAGTCAATAAAATCTGATAAAAGCCTAATTACATGAAATATATGAAATAGGCAAAACTATGCACGGTTAATAAGTATGAGTGAATAAAATCAGATAAAACCGGTTTCAAAACAAATCGAAAGTAAAAATGCATATTACAGTTTTTTATTGCTATAACACAAGGAATCGATAAAACTGTACACGATGTAACAGGCGCATTCAAAGGGAATAAAATCAGGTAAAATGTAAATACGATAAAACGTGGCGCAAAACGTGAATAAACTCAGATAAAATTGTTAATAGGATGAAACAGTTATATACAATATAAAATACCTTTTGCTCGTAGAAACACAAAAATGTTAGGATGAATATTCCGGAGATACAATAGAATCAAAAAAAGTAAAACAATGGTTAAAACATGGGCAAATAGTTAAATGAATCACACTTCTCACCTTTCTTGTAAATTTTCAATGTAATTAAAATCTCTAGCCAACAAAGATATATTCAATTACATTTTTACATATACAATCACTTAATGAAAACATTAAAACCGAAAAAGAATATCTTTTCAATAAAAGGTTATCCAATGTATCGAACGTTGGATCTTAGTATTAAAAATTAATGTAGTTTATTGGGTAAAGTAACTTATTGATACAACAGCAAAATTTGGTCTAATCATATCTAAAACAAGGTTGTGAAATAATCTATATGTAAATTAAAATACAAGAAAATAGAATCGTTTTCAGATGTAAAAAGAATACAGGACAAAATAAAATAGTAAATATAAGAGAAATATAAAGAACTATAATGCCTACGTGTAGAAATGCAAAGGTTCGATAGATAGGTGGGAAAAAATTCTAAGTTTAAGAGTATTGTTAAGTAAATATTTTTCACAGATAATTCAGCTTTAAAATTAAAATAAAAGACTAAATGATTTTCCAGAGAAATGCATTCTCATAAAATATTTCTCAGTCATTTGAAAGCATTCCATTGACTGTAATAGAACTTTTGTAGCGTAAAATTGCCTGACAAGAAAGCTAGTATTTGAATAGTAGAAAATAAAACAGTTTACGTTTTCTCAGAATTGCTAATTTTGGGTATCTCTAAACATAAAAGGACTATAGTGAAATTGTGAAATATTATTCAACGAAAATATTTCATTTAATCAAATAATAACTTAATTGTTTATTTTTTTAATATATTTTGTAATTTTATTTGAATTTTTAAATTATTGTAAATAATAATGGTTTTTAAATTTTCATGTATATTTTTTAAATAAATTGCTTTTATAAAAGATCCAAGTATGGATTATTTTTATTTTATTTTATAACCATCGTTGAACAACCCAATTTTTGGGTTTACGACTACTAATGTTCAACTCCTTGTAATTTTGAACCCAATCCAGAAGACAAGGGAACTCTTGAATCAAGTATTGGGAAAAATTTGCCTTCGTGGAGGACAGTTTGATGGAACTACCCCTAGTTGCTTTACATGGAGAGAAGACCACGAGAACCTCCCCCAGCCAACCTGATTGCAAAGGGGTTCTTGCCCATGATCCGTTTACCACTGAGGATATTTCACGGTGCAAAGTTGATGCGGATTCGTATCGACCAGCTATCAATGGGATTCGAACCTGGTTCACCTCATTGGAAAGCGAACACTCCATCACCTGAGCCATCACAGCTCAAGCATTAGAACATTGTTAGTAAGCACTTAGTACGCAGTTTTGTGATGTATTTCTCTTCAAAAAATTTGGAAATATAATAAATATCTTTTTTTCATCACTAGCATACGTAAATTATGCTTTTAAATTTCTTTAATTGCTCAAATGCTCAAAAAAAAGTTGAGCTTATATGTAAACATAAGGCGAAAAATAGCACGAATGCTTTATTGGATATTATAATGCGAAAATAAATATGTTCTGAATGATTTTTATACGAAAAAAAAACATTTACATTTTTTGGTGCAAGCTTTTTTAAATAATTTGTGCCTAGTACTTGGTCTGTCTTAAAATTCTGGCATGAAATAATACAGTTAATTAATGTTGCTAGCCTTATAGAGCTTTAAGATTCGATTTCTGAGGGACTATACAACTGGTTTCATTCAAATTTCGTATTTCGCCATGTAAAATTGCATTCTTTAAACTGATTTAAGAAATTGTATACCTTGTAATTCAAATGTTGGACAATTATTAAATAAATTAAAAAATAATCATTTGCTAAAAGTTATTTTTTACATGGAATTATCTATGGAGAAGCACTTTGGACATTCACTTAACTTTTAATTTACTAAGATTTTTGATTCGCTTATATATGCAAAAGGTAAAGTTAATTCAGAGAAAATGTACGTTTTTGTTTCCGATTTCGCAATTTAAAATATCGTCTGCACTATTTAATTAGCATATTTGAAATCGTCCCACCGAATCATTACGATTGAGTACTAGAACATGAAGATCCGATCATTAGATTAAAAGTTACTAAAGATGGTCCTTTTTTGCACACTGTAAAATTATACCGATTTCAAGAAACTTCCTTTAGCATACAGTTTTTACCTGATTTTCTTCCCGATAAAGTTATTTAGGATGGTCCGGTTTTTCCCCACTGTACATTTATAGCAGTACTTTATAAAGGCATTTATGACTTATAGTTGTATTGACCTTGTATTTACCAGATCTGCATGTTTTCGAAGACGGTAAATGCAAAATTTCTCTCAAATGGTATTTCGTAACCAAAATTTTCTTTAAAAAATGCTTAAGGAACAGTTTTATTTACATGGTACCCCTGCCCACTGTCAATTTCATATGTATAGACGATTTTTTTAAGTCAATGGGCCACCGGACATTTATTGTTATATTAAAAAAGGATTATTTTCAAAGTTTCAAGTATTTATGGCAGCTGGTAACAAGGTAAACAATAGTTTTGAAAAAAAATATGTTAAATATAGTAGTCATGAAATTACGAAAAATTGGTTGAATGTTTCGATTAAACTTCATTTCAATACTTAAAAAATACTTTTTTCTGTACATACAGCATTAAAGTATGTAGTCTTAAGTTTAATTTGCACAAAGAAAGAAGTTCATATGTGAAAAATTGTTCGAGTAATTACAAATTTACAAAAAAATTGGATTTCGGGTAGCCCCGCTCACATGAATGTCGGATATCACAGCCCAATTTTATTTCATCGATAAATGAACGGTTGCAAAGATTATTATTTTATTACTTCAAATTTGAATGTTATATGCATTTTTAACAACAAATATTGTTGTTATTAAATGATAGAATTCACTAAAAGTATATAAATATGTAATAAATAAAATAATTTTGTGACAAAAATGATAAATGAGGTTTATCTATTGTCAATACATTGGTCATTTTCATTTACACCTGAAAAAACAGTCAAAAAACATGATTTTGGTAACTGGGTGGAGCTATCCGACACTTTTTGAAAAGAGCTGAAAAACGCGTTTTTTTTAATTTCTATTTTTTTCAGTTAAACTATTATTTTTTTGGTTTATTCTTTTTGCATTATTTAATTAGATGATAAAACAATACAAACATACAAAACTATTGATTATTACTCAATATTATACGGAAATATAAGCAATACTCCTTAAGTGGGCGGGGCTACCCGTCCCTCCCCTATGTAATAGAAATAGAGAGTTTCCTCGATTTTATCCCGCGTGTGTCACATGAAATTAATTTATATACTTACAAGAAGTATTTTGGTGATCGTATACGCTTGAGAATACGTAAAAATAATTTTATTTGTATGTATAAAAAAAAACAAATTAAAATCAAAATTTCTAATTTTCCTATCACTATTTATAAAGTTTTGAAAATATTTTATGAAATGTAGTACTCTGATCATTTTTTGAAGAAATTTCTTCCTTAAATTGTTGTAATCGAGCCGCGATGGCACAGGGGATAGAGCGTTCGCCTTCCAATGAGGCGAACCGGGTTCGAATCACAGTCGATACAAATTCCGCATCCGGCTTGCACTGACCACAGTGCTAATGTGAAATATCCTCAGTGGTAGACGGATCACGGGCTAGAGTCCCCTTGCCGTCAGGCTAACGGTGGGAGGTTCTCGTGGTATTTCTCTCCATGTAACACAAACGCGGGTTAGCTCCTTCACAAAGTCCTCCACGAAGGCAAATTTCTCCCAATTCTCCATCCTGGAGTTCCCTTGTCTTATGGATTGGGTTCAAAATTACAAGGCTGTACGGAGTTAAATATTAGCAGTCATAAACCCATAAAATTGGGTCGGCTGTTCAACGACGGTAATAAATTTTTAGAAAAATTATTGTAATCAATTACTTTCATTATTATAGCAGTTAGTAGTAATAAAATTTAACGTGTTTCGAAAAACAGGACAAATAGCGTTAGTACAGATTTTTTTTCAAATTCGAAATTTATATTTTCTGTTAATTGATTAAAGTTCTTTAATTCAGTTCTCCCCCACATAAATTATTTAATGTTCTTAAATTATTTTATACCTTATGACGTATTAATTTTTAAAAAATATGCCTTCGTATAGAATATTCCATGTAATATTATTTAGTAAAAAACATTTGTTAGAATTAAACGGTTTTGCGATGATTCAGAAAAGCTTCTGATTCTCTAATTCTAGTGATCGGTAGAAGTAAAAGCCAGTTGTGGCTATACTGCGCCTACAACTAGGAGAATACTATACATCTAGGTTGTGGGTTAAAAGCGATTAATGAGCGTATTTTAGAAAGAAAACTTTAGTAGTTTGAAACCACTATAAAATGAACAATAATAAAGTCAACAATAACATATTATTTTATAATTCGTAATAAAATTTAGAGCATGACATAAAAATCATTTTTTCAGTTAAATTTACTTTTCAGATTTGTAATTGAAAACCAAACTAGAATTTCCGGTAAACTGTTACCATATGAATGGTTTAAATTACGCACATTATGGTTTATAACCAGAATTGTGTTTTTTTAACTGGAAATTTCTACTATAAGGTAAGTTTATTTTACCAGTTTTTCTATTCACAAAACAAAATAGAAATTTTATCAATCATCTAACTTAATTCGATCAATTCTTATTCTCTGCGGTTTACTTAAATTTAGGTATTTGTATCTGAATAGAAATTCGATGAAATAAAATTAGAGGTTTAATGTCAAAAGGTTCAAAATAATATTTTTACATAACCAAACTGCATATATAACAGCGTATTTTCTTACAAATAGCACAAAATTCTTCATGAGTTCAACTTAATAAACCACAACAAATTAAATGGTCTCTCCAAAATAAATTTTATATACAAGTAATTGAAATGGGAAATACATATTTCTAAAGAATTAAATATGCACGATACGTCTCATTACATTTAGTCTGACACGCATTACTGAAGGGCTATACATAATAAATATTAATTTAACTTTGGCTATTTCAGATTTGAATATATTTTTTGAATATCAAGAGCAAAATCTTCCTATGAAAGCATTAAATAAAATATTTTTCTTTATAATTCAGAATTAAACTTCTTTTTAATGAAATATTTTGAAGCAGATATGGTAGAGATTGTTTGCAAATGAATACATAATTTAATTTATGAAACATAAATATTAAGACAAACTTGAAATTTTTGAGAGTATTCGTTGAATAGTATAAATGAAAGTTTAGCATTTCTGTTTAAAACCCATTCATTACATGCGCTAAAAAATTTAATTGCGAAAAATAAATTATTTGTATATGCTATTGCTCTTCATCAGTGTTCAGAAGCATTGAAATACTGTTTACCACTTGAAAAAAAAAACCAAGAGTGTTTTAAAAGCATTTTTAATTTTCAAAAAGAGATATTTTTGCTTTAAAATTATTTATATGAGTAACTTTAAATATAAGTGCTTGGTATTTTTATTAATAAAAGTTTCTTTTTTTTTAATTAATGAACGTATTTAGCTTTTCATTGGAATAATACTATCGTTGGAATAATACTTCATCACAATATTACTTTTGTTTATGTTTATAAATAAAGAGAAAAGTTTATTCTGTTAAATACAATATCAAATAAAAAAAGTTTTTGTTGTCTTCACTAATGAAATTCTAAACAAAAGTTTCGGCAGAAATCAGAAATTAAGTAAATAAAAAATGTTTAAACATTAGCCAATGATCACAAAAACCCGATAAAAGAGTAGTTAAGAAGAAAGAAGATAAAAAAAAAATTTCAAACAAGCATGAAAATTTAGGGAATCTATCATAAAAACTTACTGGCAACACGAAACACAACTTTCAACTAACACTTCATAACATGTTACTTAAAACACTAGAGACTAGAAGCCTTAAAACACAAACACTTCCAGTGACTTCTTGTTATGGGGGCATAATCTTAAATGCACCTGAACAAATAACAAAGCAAACTAACTAACTAATCAACTTTTTTCAGAGTACCTATCCATGTATGGATATCTGCTCTTTCATCTAAATTGGATAATATGTGGTGGAAGGGAAGGGAGGTGCTGCGTTAACATTAAGTTAAATCTCAGAATGAACAATAATTGATAAAATCAAGTCTGAGACATATATAAAGATAAGTCGCAAGTTGATACATAATATAGGGAACAAATTGAAGATAAAGATAAAGAAAGAATATTTACACTATTTACAAAAGGGGGAAGACTCCCTGTGCACTCTCTCGCCATTGGTGCAGAGAACACAGTTTGTCTAGGGCAGTGGGGATAGTCATGATTATCCGAAATGCTTAGAGAGAACACAGTCGCTTAAGAAAAAAGCGGTTATCGGGCTGAAATTTTTATTGTCATCTATGAAATCAATGTCTAATAACTTATTGAATTTACATGTTGAACAATTTTTGGCACCTTTAAAAAAGGATGCATTGAGTTTAAAAAGGTACTCGTCTATTTTGTCGATTTTGAGGTCATTATAGAGGGTGTTATTTCTGACAAACCAGGGAGCCCCAGTGATTCGTCTTAGGGTTTTGTGTTCGAAGACTTTGAGTCTCTTTCTTTGTGTATTTGTAAGCGTCCCCCATGCCGGGGATGCATAGCTGAGGATTGGTCTTATGCACATTAGATAAATGTGCCTTTTCGTGTTTAAAGCCATTTTGCTATTGCTATTTAATATGGGTTTCAAAGCTTGATAAGCAGCTTCAGCTTTTTTAAGTATATTAGAGACGTGATATTTCCAATTTAGGGTGCAGTTTATAGTGATACCCAAATAGTTTGCTTTAGAGACTTTGGGAACTTCTTCGTTGAATAATAAGATTTTTTCGTAGTTTATAATTTTCTTTTTATATGTTTTGCGAATAATGAGAAGGTTTGATTTGGAGCTATTGATTTTAACCTTCCACCTGCTGCACCAGGCTTCAATATCTTTTACATTGTTTTGTAGTCTTTTAATTGCATTATTTACATTTAAGGATCGGCTGAGTATCGCGGTATCATCCGCATAGAAGGCTGTTTGAATATTTATATCTCCCCTGTTAACTGGGAAGTCTGAGCAGTATATTAGGAAGAGAATGGGCCCCAGAATAGAGCCTTGTGGTACGCCTGGTTGTATTTTTCTCCTTGTAGAGAAATGGTCATTAATTTTAATTTGAAATGTTCTATTGATTAAATAATTATTAATAATATGAACAAGATCATCAGGAATATTTTGCTGTATCATTTTATATATAAGACCAGTATGCCATACTCTGTCGAACGCTTTAGCGATGTCCAACATGAGTAAGGCAGTGGCTTGTTTTTTGAAGAATCCTTCACTAATAAATTCAAGTATTCGAATCAACTGTTTAGTTGTGGAGAGGTTTTTCCGAAAACCGAATTGTTCGTTCGGGAGAAAGCTTAATAGTGGGTAAATTCGATTTAATAAAATTCTTTCCATGATTTTAGATAGTGAAGATAAAAGACTAATCGGTCTGTAATTTTCTGCGTTTAAATGATTTTTCCCTGGTTTTGGGAATAGGATGATAGTAGCATGCTTCCAGTGATTTGGAAAATAACACTGTTTGATGCTTGCGTTGATTATGTTAGTGAGTTGGTTCAGTCTTAAGGGGGGTAAATTTTTAATCATGATATTGGTGATGTTATCGTAGCCGGGGGCTTTCTTCTTATTTAGTTTTTTGATGATGTTTTTGATTTCGTCATTATCCGTATAACTCATTGAGTTATTAATTTGATTTTTACTGAAGTAGGTATTATAGGTAGATATAATTTGTTGATCTGAGGATTTATCATTTGGTTCTTTATTTGGAGAAAATTGTTCTTCGATTGAGTTTGCAAATATTTCTGTCTTGTCTTTGTCTGCATAAATTTTTCCATTACCACTGTTTAGAGGCATGTTTATCGTTTTATTTGCTTTGAGGGATTTAACCATTTTCCATACGGAATTATCGCTTGTATTCAGGCCAATGATTTTTTCGTTCCAAACGTCTTGTCTGTATTCGGTAAGTTGTTTATTAATTGTTTTTTGAAGTCTGTTAATTTCTGTTTTAACGATAGGGTTATTTGTTTGCTGATATTCTTTTCTTAGTCGATTTTTAGTTCTAATTTGTTCCTTAATAAAATTTGGTATAATTTTATAATCGGCTCTGACTTTTGTCTCTTCTGTAGCTTCTGTGTACGCATTGTATAAGTCAGTAGTTAGGTTTTTAATATCTTCTTCAATATCGGCTTTGTTATTTAGGTTTTTCTTAAAATATGATAAGTTTAGAATATTTTTGTACAGAAGCCAGTCTGTTTTCTTCCTAGTCATGATTTTTTCTTCCTTATTAAAACAGGTAGTAGCAATTACTGGATAGTGATCACTGCTTAATTCGTGGAGTACCTCTAATGAAATGGGGGTATTGGAGTTTGTGATTAAAATATCTAAAATTGAGCTATTTTTAGAATAGTAGGTTGGTTCGTCTGGAGCGAATAAATTTAAGTTGAATTTATTGATTAGAATGTTTAGCTTCCTGCCACTATCATTTGTTTTCGCACATCCCCAATTTATATGTTTTGAGTTAAGATCTCCAACCACAATAGATTCGAAATTTATTGGAAATAAGTCCTTTATAGTGTCTTCCTGTATAGGGTGTCCGGGGGGGTTGTACATGCTCGTGATTTTAATTTTTCTGCTATTTTGAAGTGTGATTACAATAGAGACTTCTTCATAGCCATTTAAATTGTTCTGACTGAATAGTGTGGAGTTGTAGCATCTTTTAACATATAAAGCAGTACCTCCGCCTCTGCTTGTTGTACGGTCACATCTAAAAAGGTTATAATTAGCGATTTTACATTTATTAAATTTATTTAGGTGGGTTTCATTTATAGCTAGAATGTCCAGATCATACTTATAAATAAAATTTTTTGTTTCTTCTAGTTTGTTATTTAGGCTATGTGCATTCCAGAATGCGATCTTCAGTGGAATGAATTTATTTTTATTTAGATCCATATTTGATATCTAGTTTTGTTAGGGAGTCAGCTATTTCTTTTGCTATGATGGTTAATGCTGTTAGCTTGTCTGCTACTTCTTTAGCCTCTTTAATTTTTTCCTCGGCTGCGGAGATGGAATTGGTAGTTTGCTCTTTTAGTACCGCGGCCGCGTACGTTTTGCTTTCGAAAACTGCCTTCCTGGTCGGAGGTTGTTTATTTTTATTTTTGTTATTTGAGATGGCTAAGTATGTCGGGCATTGCCTAAAACTTGCAACATGGTTGCCCTGACAGTTTGCACATTTTGGAGAGTCATCCTTTGTTTTATTACAATCTTTAGTAAGGTGTTGTTCCGCGCATTTGACGCACTTTGGGTCGTGCCTGCAGCCATTCTGAGAATGTCTAAAAAGTTGGCAGCGATGGCACTGCGTGGGCCCTTGACCTCTTCCTCTGTATTTTTCGATTTTAACTCCACAATTTAGTAGATATTCTATTTGCCAGATTTCTTTGCTTTTTTCGCATTTTTTGAGTGTGACTAAGTAGAGAGGTATGTTTATTCTGTCTCCATTAACCCTTTTTGTTAATTGGACTACATTCTCTGGTGTGATATCATGCTCATTTCTTAATGCTAAATTAACTTCTTCAGAGCCGATTTCTTTCGGTACTCCACGAATGACGATTTTTATTAGTCTATCCTCTGGTAAGGAGTAACTGTGATATTTAATATTTGAATTTTCCAGGACTTGGACTATGGCCCTGTGTGCATCAGGGGTCCTAGTTTTAATATTCATTCTGTCCCCTACAGTTTTACCTGTAAATTCACTTATGTTCATTTCTTTCATTTTTGCGAGAAAATTTTTCCAATCAAAGTTAGGGTCTATAATGACTATCGGTGGGTTGGTTGCTGTTTTTCTCGGTTTTCTGAAATTATTAGCTTTTTTATTACTATCAATTTCCATGTCATTAGAATTTTTGTTTTCTTCTATTTTGTTAGTTTCGTTGTCTGAAACATCTGAATTATCTGAAATAGCTATTTTCTTCCTTTTGCTCGGATTGGTTATAATTGAGAGTTCTGGGTAATCCTCAGTTTTTTCTCCTGGGTTACAATTTTCGTTTTTATCCGTATTTAATTCTTCTAGTGCAGAGAATTTATTTTCGCTAATGAAATTTACTTTGGCAATATTAGTTTTACGGCCGGATCTTTTTATTGGGAAAGGAGCTGGGGGGTCATCCCTAGTTTGTTTAATCTTGATCAATTTTGGTTTTTTAGAACCATTTTCGAGAATTTGATCGTTTAACTTTTGAATATGCTGTTCAAGATTTGATACTCGATTACCCATCTCTGTTGTAGAGTTAAGTAGGGTTTCAATATATCCTGTTAAAATTGAGATAACTGTTTGGTGTATCTCATTTTGAATAGTTGGTGCAAAGACATTTTTAATGTTATTTACACTATCTCTAATTTTCGATAAATCGTTATTTTCGTCTGGGGGAACTAGGATAAGTTCGGTATTGTTATCAACGTTTAGGGTTATTTGCTCTATTTGATTTTCATCCGAATTTTCATGTGTATTCGATGAAATTGATTTGTGGCTCTTAAAAGGACCTTTTTTTGCAGTAATCCTATCCTGATCGGATATAGAATCCATAAGATCTTCCCATTCCGTGGTTAAATTGATCTCTGTAGGATCAGAAATGCTATTAGATGCCATCAGTTGAGTCGCACTAATTTCCGTGTCTACCCCGAAGACATGACACCGACTCGTGCCTTAGTTGATATCGGAAAGACAATTCAAAACGATCTTACCTTTAAAGGAAACTTTGAATCTATCACAAGGCAATTTTAATCGCACAACCTTCGTCCTCGTCGAGCCTCTCGAGTCACAAAGCAAACTGAAAACAAGCCCCCTATTTCAACAATTCCCCTACAACTGTAACTTTGAGTTCTAGCATAGTTGGGTCAGGGCTAAAGAGAAGAGCTGGTTTACTCATTTGAAGAAACTCTCGCCTCGCCAAAACTCCGATTTTCGCCTGGGACGTCACGTCGGCGCAAAGCTTGAACTTTTACTTCAGGAACGGAGCTTTCGATCCAACTAGCTCTAAATTAAACGCTTGTTAATTGCAAATAAGCTACATAATCTTTCCTCAAAAGTATGCACAGAATTAAAAATTCAGAAATAGGTTATTTAACTTGCGGAATTGTTAGAAAAAGCGTTTGTAAAATACACAACAAAAAATGTAGTTCCCGAAAATAGTGATATTCTAAACAATATTGAAGATATAATACATGACTTAACTAACCCCATTCCAATGTCTTGGGATATTGACCTTAATTTGGGAAAAAAAAATGATTAATTCACAAGGTAATCACTTCTATAACAATTCACCATCTAAATAGAAACCGCCCAGTTACATCAAAAAGAAAGACAGGCGAAAAAATTAAAAAATGGATAAAGTCAAAGAAAATAAAAACTTAAATGAATAGTTTAAATAATTAATAGTTAAAATTCTTTGATTTATATCATCTAATTTTTGATTTATATCGCGAATTTATTTGTTTCACTGGAATTTATTTGCTTATGCAGGTTTTTCCATTGCAATTCACTTATTTCAATTCTTAATAGACTGAATTATAGCCAAAATTTTAACCTTTTAAAAGAGATATCAGCTTTAGAAATTTTATCTTAAGATTTTATACTGTAGCACATTTCTAATAGGTTTGATGAATTACATGTCATTTATTTGAATTCAAATTTATTTTAAGGACTTAGTATTTACTAAAAAGATGTAATTTTTTTTTAAAAAAAAAGTTTTTTTATGGATTTGAATGATTGTTTTGAATTCTTAGAATTTTGTGCATTTGCAATGGAATTAAGCTAGTAGCGAGCGAAGCGACCTTGGTTTGCGAAGCAAACCATATAAGATTGCGTAGCAATTTTCGGGGGTTGGCGAGCGTCAGCGAGCAGGTGGCGCAGCCCACTAGTATTCAAGATCATTGTGATGTAATTTAGCTAATAACTATATGTGTACTAGTAATTGTTTTAATATTCAGTATCGTATTCCATCCTTAACCCTTGACCGATAATTGTCCCCTTAAGGCAGGTTGCTTATTCCTATTTTCAAACTTTATATTAACCTACATCTTATTTCTCTTTTCCTATTTCCCTTTCCCTATAATTCTTCTCTATCTTCGTTCTTCTTTTTGTTGCTAAAAGTATAGACTTGTTAATATTTTTTGTATTTTTATAAATTCAGTTAAACACAGGAAGAAAAAAATACTAATGTTTTGACTTCACATTTGAAAAATGTCCAAATTTATAAAGTTATACTTAATGTGGAAACTTAAAGACAGTTTCTCTATATATTCATTGTTTTGTCTTTTACACTAGAAGAGCCATACGTATCATTTTAATTGTTTTTTGTTATTTCTTACGTTTCTGCACTCATATTTCGTGATTTTTCCTAACTTGTTTCTAAGTATAGCTATATCAAAATTTCATGTCGTTTGTTGATTAGTAAATTAAATAATCACAGAAATACTTAAAGCTGACAAAGGAGGTCATTTTGACCCTTATCATTTTGGAAGTTTCAAGAGATAGAGCCGGGATAGCCTGATTGGTAGGGCACTGGACCCATGACCAAGGGTTCGTGGGTTCGATCCCCGCCGGCCGAAGACTCCCCGTGTAGTAAATGGTGACTAATGCACGTTAAATCTGTCGAGTCAAAGTCCTCCATGTTCTCATAACAAATCAATACCACTGGAGGTACTGATCCAGGAGTTTCCTTGTCTTCTGGATTGGTTCAAAATTACAAGGGTACTGAAACTTAGTAGTCGTAAACGCAAAATTGGGTCTGCTGTTCAACGACGAATATAAATCTAAATCTAAACAAGAGATCGTTTTCTCCTATTTTCAGTGTCACTTCGTCATTATGTCCCCTTTTTCACTGCAAAATGGAAAAAAAAAAAAAACAATTTATAGGGACAAAAGGAAAAACCATAATTCTGAATTGTATTTATAATAATAAGGTTGAAGACGACAACACATAGAAGTCAAACACTGTCCATTTACTTCAATAGTGCGAAATGTGGCGTAGACTTAGACTAGTTGCTGAGAAATTATTCTACAACAAGATGTGAAAGTCGGCTCGCATGTTTTTAAAACACTTGTGATACTGCTGTCCTCAATGCAAGAAATAGATTTCAAGGAATCTTTTGTTATCTCAATAACGAATTGTGAATTCATACTCAATTTTAACGAACATGGCTTTGAAATAAACAAGATATGCCTCTCGTTGCGAAAATTGAAGACGAGCGTTAATCATTAATGTCTCTTTCACAAGCACCAGTACTGAACTTAAGGATTTTTTTGCTGTAAAGCCTAAATCCTTAGGATTTGTGAAAGTAATGAAATAATTTAATAAAGTCCTAAGAATTAAATAAACGGCGTATAATGTATTTATTTTTTTATTTAGTAGGGTTTTTTTTCTTGTTAAAATAAATTTTTGTTATTTCGAGATCAATTAAAAATTTCCGACTCTTCGGCATTGTAACGGTATAATCCGAAAAATTTGACGTTCCAAATGCACAAATCTCTCTTAGGAAAATTATAGACATATGCAAAGGGGGGGGGGAATAAAAATGAAAAAAATAACAAACAACTGATTTAAAAAAAAGGATGACATTTTTCTTAAAAAAACCCGGAAAATAAAAGATATCTTTTCATCAGTCCACACGATTATATCCGCAAAAAAAAATGCTTTCTGATATTGTATCAATATAGCCAAAGCAAAATATATTAATACAATAGTGTGAAGAGCACTCAAAAAAAATTTTTTACAGAAATTACAACAAATAAAATAGAACTTAATAAGTAAAAATAACACGTAAAAACAGGAAATAAAAGAAAAGAAAAAGAAAAAACAGTATAAAACAAAAACTATAAAGCGAGTAGCGAAATCAGATGTACTTACATGAATGGGAAATTTTTCAAGAATGATTTAAAAATATTTTCGCAACAAGATTGCCAGATTACAAAATATGAAAACAAAAGCGCAAATTGAGTGTAAATAGAGGATTTTAAAGAGCCGTTCTTACTCCATTGCTGAAGTGATTTGCTATGCTGTGCAAAGTAGACAAATATGAAAATAAAATCTCCCGCAAAATGCGGGAGAGTTGGCAGGTATGTATATATATATATATATATATATATATATATATATATATATATATATATATATATATATACATACCTGCCAACTCTCCCGCATTTTGCGGGAGATTTTATTTTCATATTTAAAGTGGTAGTAAATATATACTATTTTTTCTTTTACAAATTTAATTTTTAAATGATTTTGATCACCACTATTCTTACAAAAATTAAGGTTATATATTAATATGCGTTACTATCATGGCTGTCAACTTAATTTTTTTCAAATACAACGTATTTGTTTGCTTAAAATTGAAGTTTTAATTCCATTTTGATACCACTGGGAAAAATGATAATGGAAGGGATTAAAAGTTGGCACGTCTGTATATATATATATATATACCACGTGCTCATTGTTTAAACACTGAAAGCTATTAGTGTGAATTTATTCCTTTTTATAAGACAGTGCAAAAATTATTTAAGTTATTGTTGCATTAAACCGTAATTAATTTAACTCGACTGCAAAAAAAAAAATGAAATATTTTACTTATCATTTAAAACTATATTACCCGGAACACTTAAGAGAATAATACAAATATATTTAGTTAAAAGTCCTTTAATGGATCTCTATAATAATTTTCAGCGTGAATATTTACTCAAGTGTAAATTAGTTTGTTAAAATTTTACCATTAAAGTTGAACAGATTATTTTTAAACTGAAATAAGTTTATGTATTAATGTGCATAGGAGAAAATATTTTAACCGTACTTAATGTAGAGTTTAATGGCATAGGTCCAAAAAAGAACATGCCACTCTGAAAAAAAAAGGCAAAGTAATGCAAAGAAAGCAAAGGCTTTAAAAGTGTATGTTACTAATACATCTGTATGTTACTAATACAATAAATTACAAGATTTGATAAAAAGAATAAAGGTATTAAATAATGCAGGTATAATCAAAAGTGTATGAAATGCGTTAAAAGTGAACGTGCAAAATTATATAGTATATAAGTAAGAATACAAAAGTAAATAAAATTGAAAAATGCCAATAGCACGCAGCAAATGCTAGGCTAATAAATTTTATCTAACAAGTCTTGTTAATATAAAATGAAAATACCGAGAAAATTAAAACTATATCAGGTAAAACTTAGACAAATGATAAGAATATATGTAGACCTGCCTATTTCTGTGGTTTTTTAGTGATGGATTTTTCTCCCAATTACTTAAAGCTGTAAAGAATTTCTGTTTTAACATTTGATTCAAAAAGATTTTGACTACCATGATATGTAAATAATTAAAAGGTACATATAAAATGTAGGAAAAGCAAACAGTTATGTATTTAATGATGGCAACATTTTAACGCATTTTACTTACTCATTTATTTAGCCACCACTTTAAACAATGTGGAGAGCTTGAACTTTCGGGTTGTTAATTTGCAATCCAGTGGTATTTAATGACATGATCTCTAGTTTGGAGATTTTCTTCTTGGTTGTAGTTGGTAGCAATTATTATGAAAACTTTTCCCTTATAAATTTGTTACATGAACTAAAATAAAGTGAAAAATCTAGTTTTTATTTTTTTTATTTAAGAAACTGAACACCAAACTGAAGAACGGGTCGTTAAAAGCCGCTGGATTGGAAAATCGATACTCCATTGGCAGCTGTGTATATGAAATCATGGGTAGAATGCTACATATAAATAGATAGCTCACATGTCCGTTAAGAAAAAAAGTTTTAGTGGTAGCACTGTTTAAAAATCAATACTTATGTATCAAAATATAAAGTTGAAAAACAATTATTTTGTAAACCATGATAAATACGAGGGTTGTAAATTAAATAGTGGCAACTTAACCTTGAAACTCACAAAAGGGTGCGCATGCGTAAATAGGGTATGGGTGCGGTGAGGTGACGCTGTTGTCGATGTGTAGAGTGCAAAGAACAGTCGATTTGCTTAGAAGGGTAGTTGTTGCGTGGCGTTAAAGTGTGGAGTTTCGTTTCCATCGCTCTAAAGCATGTTGTGAAAAGGCTTAATGACGAAAAAAGACGAGATGCTTGAATCCATCGTGCTACTGTCCTATATGGTAAAGCATTTGCTCCAAAGGCTTCCACTAATCCTCGATAGCATTCTGTTGCATTTTTGCCACGGGCAACCTCGATTGTAAGCCACGACCGCTGATCACCTTTTGAAAACATGCTTTAGAGCGATGGAAACGAAACTCCTCACTTTAACGCCACACAACAACTACCCTTCTAAGCTAATCGACTTTTTTTTGCACTCTACACATCGACAACAGCCCCACCTCACAGCTCCCATATCTAATTTGCGCATGCCCGTCCTTCTGTGAGTTTAAAGGTTAAGTTGCCACTATTTAATTTACAACCCTCGCAAATGATTCTAACATATGTATCTAAGAACTGTTAATTAAGTATTTATGCTTTTGCAGAAATTGCTAAATTTTTGGAAAACTTTTATTACATTTATTGTTATTTTATTATTTCTGTTTAATCTTTTCTAACGACCAATCAAATTAGAATCTATGCAATTATAAGAAAATGATTAAAAGTATACCGGGTGACTGTAAAATAAGTTAGACAACTTAAAAGCTCTTGCATGGCGTAAAATTCCTGAAAACTTATGTAAACGTACAATGTATAATGTCAAGATCAATTTTAAAAACCATTATCCAGCTTTCAAAAACTTTCCGTATAGTAACACCTATTTTTCCTGGAAATGCGCGATCATAACGTGATCCTCGTAATTTTCTTTTCTGCTAAGTTCTTTGCTGAAAAATTAAAATGCAATCAGAAACGCGGTAAGTTGTATGTTGCATCTTGCTCTCTTCATCTCTGTCTAGTGTCATAAATATTCATGTTAAACTTATTTCCAACAACGTTTTAAGTTTTTTTAAAGTAAATATCCTGTTTTGAAAGGAAAATGGCATTACCATTTGAAAATTCTGGAATTCCGCCGTTGTAATCGCAACCGTAAGAGCTGGATAATCGTTTTTAACTCTTTTCTTAAACACATACCTTATTATACATTTATATGACATTTTATAATTTACATTTATGTTCATTTTATTTTAATATGCTTAATATATTTTATAATTATTGCTAGAATTATACTTTATAACGGAATATAATGTCAGCACTAATTTATATTTAAATAATTGCAGGCAATTCTAACTAATCCCCTTTTCTTTTAAGTTTGTAATCTAGGGATTAAAAATAATAGAGGCTAATGTACGAACATAAATATCAGTTTAACCAGTAGTTAGAAATAAATCTCAATCAGAATTAACGCGATCATAAATCTTTTCAAACAATAACTTAGCATGCAAAAGAAACCTATATTACGATTTAATGCATACCTACTTTTACTTGCTTGTTTAAAATAGAAATTGTAACGCATGGCTCTTTAAAATAATAAGAATACTAGAGCACAATGATTCAAACTAAAATTCCAACAAATGGTCTAACACAAACGTTTCGTTGCCATGGAAACAATGGTAATTATTTGAAGCCAGTATAGCATAAAAATATCCAATATGCAACCCTAAAATATACATTCTAAGAATCTGGTTTAAATTCAGCATTTTAACTGTTCAAATAATTAGAGTCAAATGAACGAGATCTCAAATGTATACATTTGAAAACAAATTATTTG
This sequence comes from Parasteatoda tepidariorum, assembly GCF_982258835.1. NCBI lineage: Eukaryota > Metazoa > Arthropoda > Arachnida > Araneae > Theridiidae > Parasteatoda > Parasteatoda tepidariorum. The sequence continues at coordinate 49,910,857 of NC_141766.1, forward strand.
TCAGCAAATATACTGGCCATTTGCAACGTCAATTGTGTAGTTACCTAAGACCAAAAGGCTTTTAACTTATCCCTTTATCCACCAATATGTATTGTCCTTTGATTGGTCTAATTCCGAAAGTTATAGTTTGAAACCACCTTCCCCTTTGGCGATTTCGAAATACGATTACGGGGTCAAATGTCGCCATCAAAGCAGTTAAATCCACAACTCCGATCTTCTAAAACCGTTAGGGACCTTCTATATCATCAATTTCCTGCTTAATTTCAAAGCACAGTAAGAACTTGTTTCAGTTTGAGACTCCATGTTATTTACATAAAACGGAAACTGATTTATGTTCTACAATTCAAATACGTTAAAGGGATTTAACTACAATTTTGCTAGGATTCTAACAATATATTTCATAGGATTTTTACAGATCCTGATTCGCAATTCATCGACTATTAAGATCATTTAAAAATAGTTTATCCACTAATATCTGAATTAATTTACCAAATTTAGTTAAAATTTACATCAACTTGAGAAGATTTCTTTGTTAAATGGACGTACGATTCGATACAATATTGTGTAATATAATGCAATAATAAAAATTGATATTTCATGTAGTTCAAATTGACTACCTAGTTTTGTTTTGATTGATAAATTGCTTGTTAAATATTTAATGCGCAGTTTATTAGAGCGTGAAGCTATACATATTTTTTTTAAAATATACTATTTAATATTTTGACACCTTTTTGTTCTTAATTCTTAGTTGTTAGTTCGCTTTTTTCACAATTGCAGTCATATTTAGTTAAGAACGATTTTTATGGATGCAACTAAGATTTCGGCTCGCTTTATTAACATGTAATTTTCAACAAGATTGTAAATTTGCAGCTTTTCTATAATTAAATTGCTTGATTGAATGTAGGGTTTAAAGGCACAAGGTCCAAAGATGGTCATGCTGCGCCTAACAAACGGTTTTAAAATAAAAGTAAATGTATATTACGATGTATATCTTAGGTAAATATATATTACAAATTTTCCTCATTAAAAATCACACGGAATTCATAAAACTAGATAATTAAATTGCATCCATATTTATTTAAGAGCAATATTTTGATGTCACTGAGATTTTGACTCGTTTTTATAACATATTTTTTTGAACAAGATTGCTAATTTTTCATTTGTGATAAAAACAGTCACTTATTTTTTAATAATAAAGTTTAGTCTAATACTTCTTATGTATACAAATTCGTAAAGCATTTTTATGACCTTAAAAACGCAGTTTGACTTCTTAGAGACGGCTGGTGCAACAGTAGTACTCTAAAAATGATTCCCTTCACGGCGGCAGCGGAATGGCATTTATACCATAAAATTCTTTCCTCAACGACTGTAAAACTCACTTTCAACTTCTCTACGATAAGTTGTAGAGTAATGAAAGTAGAATTGTAAAAGAGTTATATGAAATTTGACACTGTAAGCTAGCATGTACTGACCATCGGTCTGAAAATAATTTGAAACAAATGTTCTTCAGATTTCTTTTGTTTTTCCTCTACCTGTTAGTAGGTTGACCAGTTATTTTAAAAACTACGGTAGATCTTTAAAATGGGTGTTTAAATAATGAGTAGATCAACAAATTCTTAAAGAAACAGGATAAAAAAATTTCAGGCAGTCATTCTAAGTGCTCTGAAGAAGATGAAGTAACTATAAAAATGATTTTTGGCGAATAACATCCAAAAAGATTATGCGTAGCAAGCTTTTGCATGGCATTAAATTTATACTTAAGATCCTGCAATAGTAAATTTTAGGGAGCACTCAAGTGCTGTTCGTTTCATCGTTTTTGATATTTTTTTTAAGTACAATGATTTTGCAATAAAAACGTCGAATTGAATTGCTTTGAATAATGGTGCAAAAAAGGACATGCATCAAAACGTCAAAATAATTTTAGAAACATTTGCATTATACAATATCCCTCATTTTTTTACTTCTTTTTAGAAATTGATGGATGATTTAAACCTAAGTGAAAAAAATTAACTCCAAGCAAAATAAGCTGAAACCCTAGGAGGAAGAGAGCAAATTTATGCAGTTAAGAATTGTACATTCAAATTTGTTAAAGTCAAAACTGATATAGAGATAATGATACAGAATCATTCATCAATTTCAACTTTTAGAATATATGACTTCAACGACCGAAACTGTTTGCGTATTTATTTAAAGTTTACTAAAGAATAGAGCTAAGAAAGGGAAAAGAATAGAAAAGCATTGGTTTTCCAAAGAGAAAAATGGAAGCAGCTATTGACAAATGGATCTTCCAAAAGTTAGTAAGGATTCGTGTTTCATGAAAAGGTGACGGTCAGCAATGTATGGCTCGCTTAAAACATGCTTTTAAAAAACATTTCTCCAAATATATTCGGTAAAGAGAAGCAATTTATTTATTTCTAAATATGCAAGAGTTAAGCTTTTCTGTTTGAAAATCTATGTAAATAGCTTAACAATGATGTGTGTTTTCACTGAGAGTTAAAAAAGAAAAATATTTTTTTTACGTTTCAACATAAAACTGAAAAATCCATTAATAATTTCAGATATTTAGTTTAAAAATAAAATAATATTTGTTATATTAGAAATTCTAGATTCGTATGTACACAAAACACTCTTATTCGTGAATATAATTTTAACGGTTTTTTAAAATATGCAATTTAGTTTTCTGTTATGTCGTCCAGGTGGTTAGCGTGCCTGCGGAGCTGATGGTTGCGGGTTCGAATCCTGCTCAGGGCATGGATGTTTCTCTCTCTCTCTGTGTTCTACGTCCTTTCTCTTTTGTGTGATTGTGTGAATGTGACCCGCCCTATAAACGGGTTTGTGGTTGTGTGACGTGGGAGACGCTGCTCCCCGTCGTCGCTTCACCACAGGTGCCCACTGGGTAACGAGAAGAGAGTCGCAGTTCTGGCATTATAGACCAATGGGGCAATACATCCCAAGTGCCCGCCGTAAGAAAAAAAAGTTTGGAGTTATTGGAGCAAGAGCTCTTTATGGTATACTACTACTGCTTGATTTAAGATATATAATTGAAGAATGAAATTTAAAGTACAAGTCATTGTGAGGTTTACTTACAATGGATAAAAACAATGAGGAAGTGAATGTTGTCTCTGGATTTTAAATTAAATTAGTCTTAGGGTCAAAATATTTTTCATAGTAAGTGATTCCATACAATTGGATTTCTGTGGAGAAGGCTATAGCAAAACTCATTCGCTTTTTGTTTCTCATGAATAATATTTAAAAAGTGACTGGTTTTATTTTAGTGCTACAACTAGGAGTAAATATAGATTTTAAATTTTTTGCTGCGAATTAAATGTAGGGTACGATGGCGCAAAGTACAAAATATATGTTCTTTTAATTTATTTTGCGTATTACTTAACATTCAATATTTTAGTTTATAACAATCGTTGAACAGCCGACCCAATTTTTGGGTTTACGACTACTAATGTTCAAGTCCGTAGCCTTGTAATTTTAAACCCAATCTAGAAGACAAAGGAACTTCTGGATCAAGTATTGGGAGAAATTTTGCCTTTGTGGTGGACTTTTCGATGGAACTTTTTTTTTCGTTACATGGAGAGGAAAAGGACAAGAACCTCTCACTGCTTGCCTGACTTCTATGGGACTTGCCTGACTTCTCTAACCCATGATCCATCTACTACTGAGGATATTTTACTTCAGCACTATGGTCGAAAATATTCGAATTGAAAATATTCGAATTAGATTCATTAATTATTCGAAAAATCACTGTTTGTAAAATCTTGTATATTACTCAATGCTAATGACATGGTAAGTTTTATGATTCAGAAAATCACTGTTAATGCTCACAAGAGTATACGTGATTTTGCACTGGTTGATTGATTGATTGAATATGGGGTTTAATGGCACAAAGTCCAAAGGAGGACATGCTGCGCCAAACAAACAGTTTTAAAATAAAGGTAAATGTATATTACAAATTTTCCTCATTAAAAGTCACACGGAATTTATAAAACTAGATACAACGTGACAGAGGTATTCAAAAGTGAGTAAAATCAGATAAAATGTAAATGCAGTAAAGCATTATAAAACAGTTGCATTCAAAGATGAATAAAATCAGATAAAATTGTGAATAGGATAAAACAGTTATATAACAGTATAAAAGACCAATTGCGCGTAGAAACGCAAAAATGTTAGGATGATGAGAGTCACCTAACAAATGATTTTGCACTGGCGGTACACCTAAGAATTATAATTTTAAGCATGGTTTCCATAAGAATATAGTTATTTTTATGTATTTAAATTTGATACAAAGATACTTTGGGATTTGATTGATTAAATATAGATTTTTTATGGCGCAAGGTCCAAGAGATATTTTAGGATAAGATACATAATCACTAAATAAAGAAATGTAATTATCAAAAATATTTTATTTTTTACTTGAGTCATATCGCTGGTTCAAGACTAAAACGACACTTCAGCACCCACTTCTCATGCTATTTGAATGAGAAATGAGTACAGAAGTGTCGTTTTAGTTTTGAACCAGCGATATGTCCTACAAAAACCCTAGAACCACTCATTACCTTTACAGATAAAATTTAAAATATAACAATAAATGCACTTTTGAAAGTTGAATTTCCTACAACAGAAAGGTATCGATATTTTACTATTTATCACATTATATAACATTTATTGAATAATAAAATTCAAATAAGAATGTATTAATAACTACACAAGCAATTATTAAGTACAACAAGACAGTCTAAATATCAATGTTAGCATTTAGCATCGAAAACAATTGAGTTATTACTGCAGCTCCCCAGTTTAATTCAAGTT